>NC_090172.1:37737414-37757414 GCF_024679245.1 Pseudorasbora parva
TTGAAAGAAGTTTCTTCTGCTGCATTTATTTTATTTATTCATATATTGTGATATATTACAATTTAAAATAATTGTTTTTCAATTTATTATACTTTAAATTATCGTTTATCTCTGCTTAATATTTTTTCATAACCTGTGATACATTTTTATAATACTTGGATGAATAAAAAGTAAATAAAAAAGTGAAAAATAGTAAATGTTTTAAAAATAGAAATCTTTTGTGACAACATTTTTCTTTATTTTTTTAAAATAAATCAATAATTTTATTCAGCAAGGATGTGTTAAATTGATAAAAATTGATAGTAAAGGAGATTTATATTTTTTTAAAATATGTTTTTATTTTGAATAAGTGCAGTTCTTTTAAACCTTTTATTCATCAAATATACAGGGAGTGCAGAATTATTAGGCAAATGAGTATTTTGACCACATCATCCTCGTTATGCATGTTGTCTTACTCCAAGCTGTATAGGCTGGAAAGCCTACTACCAATTAAGCATATTAGGTGATGTGCATCTCTGTAATGAGAAGGGGTGTGGTCTAATGACATCAAAACCCTATATCAGGTGTGCATAATTATTAGGCAACTTCCTTTCCTTTGGCAAAATGGGTCAAAGAAGGACTTGACAGGCTCAGAAAAGTCAAAAATAGTGAGATATATTGCAGAGGGATGCAGCAGTCTTAAAATAGCCAAGCTTCTGAAGCGTGATCATCGAACAATCAAGCGTTTCATTCAAAATAGTCAACAGGGTCGCAAGAAGCGTGTGGAAAAACCAAGGCGCAAAATAACTGCCCGTGAAATGAGAAAAGCCAAGCGTGCAGCTGCCAAGATGCCACTTGCCACCAGTTTGGCCATATTTCAGAGCTGCAACATCACTGGAGTGCCCAAAAGCACAAGGTGTGCAATACTCAGAGACATGGCCAAGGTAAGAAAGGCAGAAAGTCGACCACCACTGAACAAGACACACAAGCGGAAACGTCAAGACTGGGCCAAGAAATATCTCAAGACTGATTTTTCTAAGGTCTTATGGACTGATGAAATGAGAGTGAGTCTTGATGGGCCAGACGGATGGGCCCGTGGCTGGATTGGTAAAGGGCAGAGAGCTCCAGTCCGACTCAGACGCTAGCAAGGTGGAGGTGGAGTGCTGGTTTGGGCTGGTATCATCAAAGATGAGTTTGTGGGGCCTTTTCAGGTTGAGGATGGAGTCAAGCTCAACTCCCAGTCCTACTGCCAGTTTCTGGAAGACACCTTCTTCAAGCAGTGGTACAGAAAGAAGTCTGCATCCTTCAAGAAAAACATGATTTTCATGCAGGACAATGCTCCATCACACGCGTCCAAGTACTCCACAGCGTGGCTGGCAAGAAAGGGTATAAAAGAAGAAAATCTAATGATATGGCCTCCTTGTTCACCTGATCTGAACCCCATTGAGAACCTGTGGTCCATCATCAAATGTGCGATTTACAAGGAGGGAAAACAGTACACCTCTCTGAACAGTGTCTGGGAGGCTGTGGTATCTGCTGCACGCAATGTTGATGGTGAACAGATCAAAACACTGACAGAATCCATGGATGGCAGGCTTTTGAGTGTCCTTGCAAAGAAAGGTGGCTATATTGGTCACTGATTTGTTTTTGTTTGGTTTTTGAATGTCAGAAATGTATATTTGTGAATGTTGAGATGTTATATTGGTTTCACTGGTAAAAATAAATAATTGAAATAGGTATAAATTTGTTTTTTGTTAAGTTGCCTAATAATTATGCACAGTAATAGTCATCTGCACACACAGATATCCTCCTAAAATAGCTAAAACTAAAAACTAAAAACTAAAACTTCCAAAAATATTCAGCTTTGATATTAATGAGTTTTTTGTGTTCATTGAGAACATGGTTGTTGTTCAATAATAAAATTAATCCTCAAAAATACAACTTGCCTAATAATTCTGCACTCCCTGTATTAGGTAGCAGAACTGTTTCCAACACTCATAAATCAGAATATTAGAATGATTTCTGAAGGATCATCTGACACTGAAGACTGGAGAAATAATACTGAAAATTCAGCTTTGCATATAAGCTTTATACAATTCGCTGGTGCCAATGCTCTGAAAAGTTAGTCTGGGGCCCTGTGGTCCCTTAACACAATCTGTTGACTATAGTTAGATTGCACCTACATGTCTACTTACTCTCATTAGAATGTGAGTATCTATCATTTACATAGATCAGTGGTATTAGTACAAACCCAGTTCCCAAAAATTTGGGACGATGTGGAAGTTTCACATTTCAATATTGACATGACATTTCACATACACATTCACATTCAATATTTGATATGTTATCTATATTCTATTGTGAATAAAATATAGGTTTATTAGATTTTTTATTCACAATTTGTAGTGTGTCCCTTTTTGGAATCTGGTTTGTAGATTGGTAAGGTTAGAATAAGCTGGCATGTAATTGCAAAGTTACTTATAGTCAGTAGAATGTCTGTTGAAGGACCATCACAATAAAGTTTTAGCATTAGCAGATATTAAACAGACAGTCTAACAATAATCTAATAATAATTAGTTGACATGTAAAAACTAGCAAAGTTACTTATAATCAATAGAATGTTCTAAAAGTACCTTAAAAAGTGTTACCAAATATTGATAAAATATCATGTTTAGAAAGAGATTTCTTTAGATTGATTATTTATATAAGTTTGTTGAAAGTATGCGTTCAGTGGAGGTTGATATCTCCTGTTTCACTATACTGTTATTCTTTCAGCCAGAGCAACAGAGAGAGCTCATGAGAAGAAAACAGGAATTATGAGTTAAGGTCCTTTCACACCGGCCGCGTAAAGAAAAAGCGTAACGAATAAGCGAATATTTTGCATGCGAATATTTCGTGTCAAAACCAGTCACATCAGCCGCGACACGAATTTGCGAAGTTTCAGAGCTCCAACATTCCAAAACATTCGCAGCAACAGCCGAGAAAACACGGGCACTTCATCATTCAGTGAAGACGAGCTTTTCATTTTATTTAAAGGACCGAGAAGAAGGTTTTGGGTGCAGCCAGTCTTACAGAACAGAGAGTCTGAAGGGGAGGATGCTAATCTTGTACAGGAGCTAAAACTTTATCATGGCCGGTTCTGCACTTACTTTCTAAAGTCTGTGGGACAATTTGAGGATCTCCTCCACAGACGGCAGCGCATCTGACGAGACAAACCGCACACTTCAGGGAATCAATCGATCCAAGCAGATGTTTCCTGTGGAGTCACAATGTAAACATTTCAGTGCCACAGACGTAGCCTACTGATGGCAACACGTTCACTTTCCATAATCGCGGACACAATGTTTAAAAAAAAAAAACAATCAACTATTTATAAAAGGTTATAAGATATTGCTGTCTGTAGCTTACAGTGGGTAAGCTGCAGCTGTACAGCTTACAGTTGTAATCTCATGAGAAATGCCATGCCTGGCAAATGTTAAAGTTGATTGAATAGCTCGTGACATCAACTGGACATTTCGTCACCTTTGTTTCCTTTTATGTGATTGGTTGAAGCCGTTTTTGTCGCCGCTAGAGTAAAAACAAAAAATCGACATCGAAACGAAAAAAAATAAATGTCGTTTTTTCGCCTCAGCACATTCACGTTCGGTGTAGAAGCGCTCATTACACAAACAGCTGATCGGGAAAAAAAAACCATCGCACAAATTATTCGCACATCAAAATCGCGTCCAGTGTGAAAGGGCCTTTATACGAGCTAACCGGAGTGCATGTTTTATTTTTATTTTATTTTTTATGACATGCAGATAAATACACAATTATAAATATGATCTGTCTAAGTTCTTCAAGCAGCCTCTGGTATTTTCCATAAACATAAGTGTATTGGTTAGCAATGGTTAACATAAGTAGCCTTTAGCGTTGCATTATCGTATACAAATGAACACATATACCTGTATATATACAGCCAAATACCTGTATATTTCTGCCTCAAACAGTGATCCGAATCCCAAGGAAGTTATTTCAAACACTCACTGGTGTCTGAAAGTGAGTTAAGCTGAAAATTGTCTAAAATGTCAAAGTTAGCTGGTAGCCTGATATAATAACATGTGGAACACTCCACAAGCCCCAGATGGCCCACCTTGGACAAATTTATTCCGCAGTAGTGTTGCATGATATACTGGTACTAAAAAAGTTATTAAAAACGTAAGATAAAATGTATACAATTTTTTTTTATGTATATATATATATATATATATATATATATATATATATATATATATATATATATATCATTTACATATATATATATATATATATATAACATTTACATATATATATATATATATATATATATATATATATATATATATATATATATATATATATATATTAGGGCCGGGACTTTAACGCGTTAATTAAGATTAATTAATTACGTGACTTTAAAGCGTTAATTAATTACGCAAAAAAAGAAAAAAAATTTTTTTACCACACTTATTTTTGCACCGCGGAACGTTTTTCAATGAATGAGTTTCGACGGACCAATTATACTGGAACACCAACTAGCGCTCCAGAGTCACGACAACAACAAACCATGTGAACATGAACGAAGCTATGGAACGAAGAAGCTGATGAGACTGCTTTGCTTGGCCCCGTGGATGGGAAATTTTGTTTTAAAAAAACGAAAGAATGGAAGCGTCGTCAAGAGCATGGTTGTGAGCAAGCTATACAACAAGGAATTTGCGTATCACCGCAGCACATCGAGCCTCAAATATCACAAATATGCTTTTGCTAAACTCTGCTGGACTGAAATAAATAAACAAAATTTTGTTGATTAAGCTTATGTATTCAGTCATTATTCAATGGTATACTAAAAATACATGTGAAAAATTACTTCTCATTGTTCTCAGGTCAAATATTTATATGCAATTAAAATGCGGTTAATTTCGATTAATTAATTAGATAAAAAGTTTTAATCGAGTCCCGGCCCTAATATATATATATATATATATATATATATATATATATATATATATATATATATATATATATATATATATATATATATTAGGGCCGGGACTCGATTAAAAAAATTAATCTAATTAATTAGAGGCTTTGTAATTAATTAATCGAAATTAATCGCATTTTAATCGCATATAAATATTTTACCTGAGAACAATGAGAAGTAATTTTTCACATGTATTTTTAGTATACCATTGAATAATGACTGAATACATAAGCTTAATCAACAAAATATTGTTTATTTATTTCAGTCCAGCAGACCAGTGCAATGTTTGCCATTAAGTGTAGCAAAAGCATATTTGTGATATTTGAGGCTCGATGTGCTGCGGTGATACGCTAATTCCTTGTTGTATAGCAGGGGTGTCCAATCCTGCTCCTGGAGGGCCACTGTTCTTGTGAGTTTAGCTCTAACCCCAATTTAACACACCTGTACCAGCTCATTAAGGTCTTATTAGGCATACTAGAAACTTTAGCAGTGTATTGAGGCAAGCTGGAGCTAAACTCTGCAGGACGTCAGTGGCCCTCCAGGACCGACTTTGGATACCCCTGTTGTATAGCTTGCACACAACCATGCTCTTGTCGACGCTTCCATCATTTCGTTTTTTAAAACTAAATGTCCCATCCACGGGGCCAAACAAAGCGGTCTCATCAGCTTCTTCGTTCATGTTCACTATGGTTTGTTGTTTTCATGGTTGTTGTCGTGACTCATGAGCGCTAGTTGGTGTTCCAGTATAATCGGTCCGTCAAAACTCATTCATTGAAAAACGTTCCGCGGGGCAAAAATAAGTGCGATTAATTATTTTATTTTTTTTGCGTAATTAATTAACGCGTTAAAGTCCCGTAGTTAATTAATCTTAATTAACGCGTTAAAGTCCCGGCCCTAATATATATATATATATATATATATATATATATATATATATATATATATATATATATATATATATATATATATATATATATATATATATATAAATATATACACACACACACACACACACATACAGGTCCTTCTCAAATACAGCTCATGAAAACCCAAAATTCCCATGTCAAAAAATTAGCATATTTAATCCGACCAATAAAAGAAAACTGTTCTTAATACAAAAAAAGTCAACCTTCAAATAATTATGTTAAGTCATGCACTCAGTGCCTGTGGCACTGCTGAGGTGTTATGGAGGCCCAGGATGCTTTGATAGCGGCCTTAAGCTCATCCAGAGTGTTGGGTCTTGCATCTCTCAACTTTCTCTTCACAATATCCCACAGATTCTCTATGGGGTTCAGGTCAGGAGAGATGGCAGGCCAATTGAGCACAGTAATACCATGGTCAGTAAACCATTTACCAGTGGTTTTGGCACTGTGAGCAGGTGTCAGGTTGTGCTGAAAAACGAAATCTTCATCTCCATAAAGCTTTTCAGCAGATGGAAGCATAAAGTGCTCCAAAATCTCCTGATAGCTAGCTGCATCTTGGTCCAACACAGTGGACCAACACCAGCAGCTGACATGGCACCCCAGACCATCACTGACTGTGGGTACTTGACACTGGACTTCAGGCATTTTGGCATTTCCCTCTCAGTCTTTCTTCAGACTCTGGCACCTTGATTTCCGAATGACATGCAAAATTTGCTTTCATCCGAAAAAAAGTACTTTGGACCACTGAGCAACAGTCCAGTGCTGCTTCTCTGTAGCCCAAAGTGTCTTGACCTGGGGAATGCGGCACCTGTAGCCCATTTCCTGCACACGCCTGTGCACGGTGGCTCTAGATGTTTCTACTCCAGACTCAGTCCACTGCCTCCGCAGGTCCCCAAGGTCTGGAATCGGTCCTTCTCCACAATCTTCCTCAGGGTCCTGTCACCTCTTCTCGTTGTGCAGCGTTTTTTGCCACATTTTTTCCTTCCCACAGACTTCCCACTGAGGTGCCTTGATACAGCACTCTGGGAACAGCCTATTCGTTCAGAAATGTCTTTCTGTGTCTTACCCTCTCGCTTGAGGGTGTCAATGATGGCCTTCTGGACAGGGTAGGGTCAGCAGTCTTACCCATGTTTGCGGTTTTGAGTTATAAACCAGGCTGAGAGTTTTTAAAAGCCTCAGGAATCTGTTGCAGGTGTTAAAAGTTAATTAGTTGATTCAGATGATTAGGTTAATAGCTCGTTTAGAGAACCTTTTCATGATATGCAAATTTTTTGAGGAATTTTGGGTTTTCATGAGCTGTATGCCAAAATCATCAGTATTAAAACAATAAAAGACCTGAACTATTTCAGTTGGTGTGCAATGAAACTAAAATATATAAAAGTTTAATTTTTATCATTACATTCTGGAAAATAATGAACTTTATCACAATATGCAAATTGTTGTATATATATATATATATATATATATATATATATATATATATATATATATATATATATATATATATATATATATATATTTATATATATATATATATATATATATATATATATATATATTTATATATATATGGACTTGTCGTAATTATAAAATTACATTAAAAAAAATATATATATAAATTACTCATATCATGAAATAAGATTCTGGTCATCCCAACCTGTTCAGAATAGTGAAAAGTTGGTGAATGTTAACATGATTAATAATGTGATTTTGCAAACATCACTGTAAGGCTGTTCACACTGGCATGTAATTATTATTGTAATAAGAGGAGGGAATGGTCAAAAAGCAGGGCAGGAACATGCTGGCCAAGTGAGTTTTTTTTTTTTGTTTTTTTTTTTTTTTTACAATAAACAGTATGTTCTGTCATATTATTTATTATTGTTATATTATTTATTTATTTATTTAATTTTTGCAGTGGTATCGATTCAGTATCAGTATCAAGGTATTTTAGTCTGGTATCGTATCAGTCATAATTTTGGTATTGTGACAATACTATTCAGCAGCCTAAAAATCCCTGAAATTTCCCCTGAGGAAGCCCTAATCAAGTCCTGGAAGTACCAGCACATACTGGACCGACAGTGCAAACTGCTATTGTTAAGCTCTGAATTTTCTATATAACCTTTATTTTAAATTGTTATGCTGATTTTATATATATATATAAATAAATACCCTGCAGGAACCCTGACAAGTGCTCATAGACTTTTGACCCCCATTGTGTATACACATACAGAGAATGCACCCTCTCAATAACAAGTTCTTCAATCAAGGACTGTGCAAATACAGCTTTGAAAACATTGTGTACAGTGTGCTGATATAGGTGACACCTCAAATCAGAAGCGACTATGGTAAAATAACACCACAATGCCTTTTACTTTCTTTTTGGCAACAGAAAAAGAAAAAAAAAATCACTGAACATGCCAGCAGGAAGCCAGACATCTGCTTTCAAATGAACATGCTCCACACACAGGGAGGGTGAGATGAGTGTCGTGTTCTCAAATAGGGAAGATAGAGTGATTTGTGTGTATGTGTTTATGTGTGTGTGAGGGAGATGTGAGGTGGAGGGTGTCTGGGAGGTTGTGGGGTGTTAGCAGAGCTGCGATGTTGCCAGTCACAGTGAGGGGGTTGTGTGTGTGTGTGTGTGTGTGTGTGTGTGTGTGTGTGTGTGTGTGTGTGTGTGAGAACTGTAATGGATAATGTAAAAGCAGATGGGTATCTCCTGGGAGACAGAGAGAAATTCAAACAGATGGTCCCATTGCTTCTTATTTATGTGTTGCCGGGGACACACACACACACAGACCCTTGCACACAGACTCTAACCATATGATGGATCATTATAGTGTGCATTGCATAAACACCAATATGTTTTTAAAACTGGATGGCAAAACTTAAAAACCGCAAAGGGAGAGATTGAGGGTAATAACTCAAGGCTTGTTGACAGGACGTGGACCCCATAGCCATGCTAATATGAATAAACCTCATTACAGCCAATCCGGTCACTCTATTAACTGGTAAGTTAGAACAGACTGAAGAAGAGTGACTGGCATGTAGACGAGAACAGAAGTCAAGAGAGCTGTGTTATCAGTTCATATTAACCAAAATACAAGTAAGAGCACAATGTTATAGTTATTTTCTGTCATCCTTTACTCACCCTATAATGTTTTAAACCTGTATGACTGACTTTTAGGAAAGATATTTTGAAGGATGTTTCAGCTGTTTGTTTATAAGTCAATGGGGTTGAAAACAACCCAGGCATTTTTCAAAATATCTTCTTTTGTCTTGGCGTTTCACAGAGGAAACGAAGCCATATAGATCTGGAATGACACGAGGGTGAGTGAACGACAGATTTTATCCCTTTAAGAGCAGTGACGGTGTGATTTAGCAAATCAATACAAAAAACATACAGGCCAACACAAACTGACCAACATAGTCATGACCGGTAATCTTACTACAACACTAATCATTGCACAACCCATTTATTTTTTGTTGTGGAAGCTTTTTCTGTACACCATTACCATAATTGTTCCCTTTTGTTAATGATTGCCAATTGCATGCAAAGGCCAAGGGGTGTAAGGGGTCAGTGTTCAACAGGCACACACACTCACACTCACGCACCGGCAATGAAAGTGGTTAGTGGTTATTCTGACTCTTTGACCTGTTCAACCTCAGCAGGGTTAATTCTGTCTCCATGGACACAGACAGATTGGGTAATATGGAGCCCTCTCAATCCAGCAGGTTATCTCCATTAATAACACACACACAGAGACATAGTAATTGGTGTAGTAATGTGGGAGCACTGAAGTGAGGACCATCTATTGGATCCAAGATTACATACTGCCCTCTCCCTCATAAATACAGTCCAATACTAACCCACTTTCTGCCCTGGGAGATTACCGCTTAGAGCTGCCTAGGTACATCTATTTGGGGAACTGTTCATCTTTCTTCCGAAATGTGTAAAAATGACTTGGAAAAACACAGGGAAGATAAACGGTTGTATTACAATGGCAACTGGTCTAAATAAATTTCTTGAGGCTAGTTTTCCATTGCAGCGGCCCCTGAATGTTACAAAGGAAACTCTGAAAAATGTACCTAGAAACAACAGCAGTGAACACTGAGTAGTCTCTGTTTCAAATCTTTTTTTCCGTTTAAAGGTGAAAATTGTTAACAATATTACCACATTATTATCTGCATCACATAAATGTACAATTTTATTGTATCAGTGCGCTAAAAATAATACATTAACTCAATAAATAACCATACATTTACACAGAAAAGGGACAACAATGCTTTTATATGAATTATACTGATTTTTTATTTTATTTTTGCGCTGTCACCCAACAGTAACTAAATGATCATTAAACAACAATAATCCGATACTAGGCATCATTATTAATCTAAATAGTTAATATTTATATGTATGTACTTTTTTTCATGAATCTAATTAGTTCCAAATTGAATAGGTCTAATTAAGTCACACATTTCTCAAATATTGTTTAAGACACAATATTAAACAACTGACAACTGATTAATAAAAAATCATTTATTTGCAATGTAAACCTGAATTTGCAATTCAAAGCTGACACTCTTCGATGCAAAAAAAGTGCTTTTATGATGACTCCCATCCATATCATCAGCACTTTGAAGTGTCTGTTCAGCATTTACAATATATTTACTGTAGCAGGGAGAAATTAGTTGAACTCCCATGCACCAGTCGTTATTAATATTTGCTTTTCATTTTAGCCACGGGCACCACACGGGGCAGGAGTGTGTTCTTCCATAGTTAACATGACCCTGGAGCAGGATATTACAGCTGAAACGTGTACAGCCCACGCAGGTGAACACATTGAGCTGTTGTTATTTGATTAAGCTGCTCCTATTTAATGTGCATTAACTTGATGATGCTTGAGGAGGGCAGTTCTCCGGGTATGACAGAGAAAACACGGCAGGATTCGCTATCATACACACAGACATCATCATGAAGGAGTAGACTGCACTGAGTGTGGTGTTAGCAACTTTTGTGTTCGCATTTAGAGGAGATAAAAGCGCTGAAATGCAAACACAGATGATTCCTCCCCTTCAGTCATTTGTCAAAGTTCGGGTGTTGCGTTGTCTTTTTTAGCACCCTTGAATTTGTTTTTCCACTGTTAATCTCAGACAGTTAGGGCCGCTACCACACTGACGAGAGAGAGAGAGAGAGAGAGAGAGAGAGAGAGAGAGAGAGAGAGAGAGAGAGAGAGAGAGAGAGAGAGAGAGAGAGAGAGAGAGAGAGAGAGAGAGAGAGAGAGAGAGAGAGAGAGAGAGAGAGAGAGAGAGAGAGAGAGAGAGAGCATCCTGCTAAAAACATCAAACACATCTTTCGATAATCATATTTATAGAGTATATAGCATTAAGGAGCATTACTTGTGACAATCGTTCAAGATTTGAAACTAACAAGACCATTACAAACGCATGCGTACACACGTAACAAAACAGAAGCCCACACTAATTATTAAAATACAAGCTGTGCCATAGTACTTTTGAAAAACATAATCTGTTAAATCTGTAAGATGTTGTCATACATAAGCATGTAACTGGATCAGTTATACCATGTCAAATGCCGCTCAAATTAAATTTGACAAATTCCATGAATGCTTTAGGAAAGCATAGAGCAAACTATTGTATGGAACATGCAGTTTTCAATTAATTTTCCTTACAGATGTCCCACCAACTCCCCAATCTCATGCACGCGCGCACACACACACACACACACACACACACACACACACACACACACACACACACACACACACACACACACACACACACACACACACACACACACACACACACACACAGGGTTTCTCGCATGTAGACTATCATGTGGAACGCTTTAACTCTGTCCTTGCAGACAGCGACTTCAACTAGCAGCCCTTTCTGTGTTTTGATAAAAGAGTGTTTTATCAGACAATCCACCCAAATATGGAGTGAAACTCTGCATATTCCGCTTTCACGTAGGATGGCAGAAAAAACCAAGAGTGATTTTTATAGCATTCCTCAAATTTTCCATGATCAAAAATCATTCCTGATCTTCCCTTTGTTGTTGAAAATTAAAGCAAACTAAAACGGGGAGTTAAGGAGGGTAAGCGAATGATAGTGCAAATGAGGCAGAACTTTAAGGGCTTGTGTAGCTCTCCGATTCCATGGACGAGTCTGTATTCTGCACTTCAAAGTCCTCTGTTTGATTCCGCAGGAACAGTGTTAGAGTCTGCACTCAATTTCAGAAATAATTTGCTTTGAGAAAGAATCTGGAAGCAATTTGTGATAATGCGGCCAAGTCTCTTTACTCTTTTTTTTTCTTCTTTTTCTATTCTTTCTTTTTCACAGAGAAAGTTATTGTAACTATTGACCTCTCCAGTGCTTGAATGGCATTTCCAAGCATCCCGTGTGCCACTGTTATTACAGAACGGAACTTTTTAATCCAGAATGTCAGTGTTGTTCTAAGCCTCATGTTCCATATTCCATGTGCAACTACTACAGCTATCCATCTACGCAAACTCTGATGAAAACACTTCTAGAGATGTGCAGTGTCCTCTTGGATTGTGCAAGAAAAAAAAATAAAAAATTCAGAAATGTATAAATTTGGCTACTCAATATCACAGGTCAGGGTTCTTTTAAGAAATAATGTTTCACATTCATGCACCAAATTATCCTTCATCGCTTCTCATGATTATAAACACTTTTTTTCAGCAATCAAACAGACGCATCTAATATATAATCTGATCATCACAATCTATCAATCTGGCAAAGGAAATGCAATGCATAAATAAATGAATTAATATTGATTATAATTACTATAATAATACCCAATGTATTATGCATTCACTGCTTATCCAAAATACAATTCCTGAACCTATGAATGTAAAAACTGGTTAATTGCTTTTGTCAATATTCCATTACAGTGTAAATCCACTTACTACTCCAGCAATTTTTTTTAAACAATTTACATTTATTCAATAAGCAGATACTTTCATCCAAATTGACTTAAAAATGAGGAAAACCACAAGCAAGCCACATTATTAGAAGCATCACAATAAAATTAATAATAATAATAAAGAGCAAAACTGTTCACTATAACTCACAAACTTGGATGTAAGCATTTGAGTCTATCTATTCAATTCATTATTATACATTCAATTTATTGCTATACATATTTCAGTTTGTAACAAATATGTATAAATATTTTCTAATATACTACATGAAAAACTCTGATTTGTCTTTTTAGCTAAAACATGTTTAGGTGGGAAAGGGTGATAAGAATGTTTGACAGCGATTGAGAAGAATATGAAAAGTGTGCAGTCTGAAATGTTTGAGAACCACTTTACCTATATGAAGAAACCATATTCAAATCTGTTCTGTGCTATACTTGAACAACATCAGAAAGAAAGAAGACAGAAAACAAGTTAGTTGCTAATGCAAAGCACACGAGTCAAAACAACAGTAACAGGTCAGGATTACAAAAATGTACAGCAAATACAAATACCGCTATTAAGGAAGATGAGAAAACAGAGAAAGAGGAACAATGAAGAAACACAAAGAAAAAGAAAAAACATTTTAAATACACAGATTGGTTGAAAGTGGAATGAATAATATAAAGAGAGGGGCATCTTAAGATGGAGCATTACTCCACATTTAATAAATACATTCGTGCAAGCTGTCACACTGCTGCCCTCCTGTGGTATAGATAACCAGCATTACACTTAGGCCTGCACAAACCCCATCTTCACATTACGCCAAGTGAAACATTCATACAAAGCTAATGCAAAAAATGTAATTATATACACGCACCTTTTTTATTAAACCTAAAAATACTTTAATATGAAGAGAGGGAAAAATAAGAGAATGCGTACATAGCTCTGATGTTGCCAACATGGCTTCATATCAGTGCTTTAAAGGGTTAGTTCACCCAAAAATTCTGTCATTAATTACTTACCCTAATGTCGTTCGACTCCCATAAGACTTCTGTTCATCTTCGGAACACAAATGAGGATATTTTTGTTGAAATCCGATGGCTCAGCAGGCCTTCATTGACACCACTGTCATTTCTGTTCTCAAGACCCATAAAAGGCACTAAAGACGTCGTTACAAAGCCCATCTCACTACTGTGGTTCTACAATCATTTTCTGAAGCGATGAGAATATTTTTGTGCGCAACAAAACAAAATAACGACTTATATAGTGATGGGCTGATTTCAAAACAAAGATTTGAGTGGTTATGAATCAGCGAATTGATTCATGATTCGGATCGCGTGTCAAACTGCTAAACTCATGTAACATTGGCGATCCAAACGGATCCAAATCATGAATTGACAGAGTGATCCATAACGTTCGAAACTTTATTTTGAAATCGGCTCTTTACTATATGTCTTTTTTTTTGCGCACAAAAACTAATTCTCATCCCTCCATAAAATTATCGTAGAGCCAATGTAGTGAGATGGTCTTTTTAACTACATCTTTAGTGCCTTTATTGGTCTGGAGAGAGGAAATGACATTGGTATCAATGAAGGCATTTCTGAGCCATCGGATTTCAACAAAAATATCTTCATTTGTGTTCCAAAGATGAACTGAGGTCTTACGGGTGTCGAACGATACTAGGGTAAGTAATTAATAAGAGCATTTTCATTTTTGGGTGAACTAACCCTTTAATAACTCAGTACATTTTATTTAATCAGACCATGTTTAATTGCCTGTCATTCACAGGTCACTCCCAATTGCCCTGTCTTCTTGTTCTTCATCTCCAGCACCACATCGGTAACTGCTCCTCATCTGGTGACACCGCCAGCCTGCCTACCTCATTCACTTCCTTCTTTGACCACCAAGTTTTCAAAAACATTTGTAAAACTGCTGCCCACCTCGACCACCAAAGACCCCAAAGCACTTCTTTACAGGACTTTTACAGAGCACAACATCTGAGAGCGACACACATGACAGCACACAGTCGGGGGGTAGGGAGTAACTTATTTCTAGACAACGACTTTATATTATTTGTGCCATACAGCTGATAAAAACCATTGAATTACCTACGTCAAAAACCCTCTACTTAATATCCCAAAATGTTTTTTTACCATGTACATCTCTGGCCATCATACTCAAGAAAAACACAAAAGTCAACATTTGCTTCAGCACACATAATGATGAACAGCTCGTGCTAATTGCAGGTAATGTTAGTATATTGTTTCATGCAGGTTTTATATGGAGCGTGGTAGAGCAGGTTAAACTAAGCAGGCTGGGAGCGGATCAGGTATCCTTGTGTGCACACACACAGACACACGACACACACGCACAGACACAGTAAACTTCTCAATCTCACCTTCCAGCCATCCATGACCCTCCTACTTCCAGCCCCTCCTCTCCCCTCCCACACCAGTAATCAGGTAACTCCCACATTAACTGGCAGGGAAACGGGTCATTAATATCTCACTTGTTTCCATCCCTGTTTGCTCTATATATCACTGCCTGGCCGTTCTATTCACATCCATACATTACAACTATTCTCAGAATACTTCATTGTCAGCCCATGGCAGTCTCATTACTTATTAAGATAAGAGGAGAGATGCGGCAGCGAGCTCAGCTTGCTTTAAAAGCTCTTCTCCTCTACCCCTCCTCCCGGTTTCGCTCACCTTTTTCCTCCTCTCTTTTCTCTTTCTGCCCCTCTCCTTCTTTTGATTCACTAAATTGTTGCCCCTAATAAAACCTTAACATACTTAAAAGAATCGTTCATCCAAAAAATACAATTTTGTAATCATTTACTCACCCTTATGTCGTCCCAAACTTGTTAGACTTTAACGTTTAAATGGACATTTTGCAGCCGACTAGTCAACTCTCTAACACCCCCACCATAAATTTAATTCCTATCTCTAGATATACACTTTCCAAAATAATAAATTAATTTTATAATGTAAAATTAAAGAGGTTAGTTGACCCAAAAATGAAAATTCTGCCATTAATTACTCACCCTCATATCATTCCAAACCCTTCTCAACATGGAAGATATTTTTAATGAAATCTGAGAGCTCTCTGACCCCTCCACAGATAGCTATTTAAGTAACACTTTCAAGAAGAAAAGTAGTAAAGGTTCAACCTTAATATTACGATAAAACATACAAACCTTCTATAATAGAAAACAAACATTTGCGTCTATAATATCGATATTATAGACGATAAAACAAACAAACCTCTTCTAGTCTTTGCCATTCTCCTACGCTGTTAATGTAGTGTAAACAGAGCAGCATTTCCGAGTTTTAGGACAGAATGGCGGCTCACCATTGACTAGCTCCAGCATACGAATCAAATGCATGCAGTGTGTTGCTCACGTAAACAGTGTCGGCCAATTGCAAGCCGGCGTTCTGACATAGTGCTTTGAAAGTGCTGCACTACTATGTCAACAGCGTAGGAAACTTGCACAGACAAAAAGTATTCTTGTCACTTCATAAAATTAAGGTTGAAACACTGGACTAGTCACATGGACTATTTTAACAGTGTCTTTCCTATGCTTTGAAAGTGGTAATTAAATTGCTGTCTATGGAAGGGTCAGAAAGCTCTCAGATTTCATCAAAAATATCTTAATTTGTGTTCTGAAGATGAATGGGCTTATGAGCAAGGTGAGCAATTATTGACAGAAAATGTATTTAAGGGTTAAACAACCCTTTAACATTAACACAATTTAAACGTTGCCTTTGTAAAAATATAAAAGGGAAACATTAAATGTGCAAAAAATAATAGTAAGCAACTAGTATTTCCAAGTCAAGTAGCAGCAGCAGTATTGTTTCATCAACTAGTCTTGTACATCCCTAATTAAGACTATTCTAGTATACTCTTATTTCACATAAGGATTGAAAAAACTTGAAATGCAGCACAAAAGTCAAATTGACTCCTTTGTAAATGATAATTTTGTTTGACTTTTTGAGTCCTTGTTTTGATTATTCAAAGCTTAAGTCCACATTTATTGTAACTGCAAATGGAAAAGAACATCTTTTCAAAATGTCTTTTTATATTTCCCGGAAGAAAAAGTTATACGAAATTGGAAATACATGACTGAGTAAATGACATTAAATGATTTTTTTTTTAAGTAGAGCATAATGTTTTGATGTTGTGAGCTTAAAGTGGAAAGCTCATGAGGAGATAAACTATCCTAGCATCCTGACCTCTAACTGGAGACTCTGAGACTGGAGCATCGGCCACTCGCATGCAATAAAACAGCTCATTCTCATAAATGATGTTACAGCAAATTCATTCCATTACAGTCATTACATCACCATATTCTTTTCCATTTGGTTCCAGTAGCCATCAATGCAAAAAAAAGAAACAAAAGTGATGTCTTAATGAGTATACAGTATAGTTTGTATATTCATACAAGCAAAAAATAAGGGATAAAATGTAGTCAGACACTAATATATATGTCTTTTTTTAAAACACACAAAAAAAACAGCACGATCAGGAAACCAACACAAAGAAGGATTTATTTTGCAAAAATGACCTCTTAATAATTGCAGGAAAATAAAACAAAATTTTATGTATGTATCTATCTATCAGGTGTTGAATGCTTTAAGGCCATTTTTCCTGGCCCAGTTGCAACATCCAATGAAACATCCATATGCACACACAGGCCACAGCAGAGGTCATTATAAGGTCAGGGAACTATCGTGTCTGGCATCCATTTCCTGTGTCCTGTGTCACAAACTGCTTTAATAAAGCGTTCTTGTCTCAAAGACGAGGTCGTCTGGGTAAGTGTGTGTGTGTGCTCCCTCTGATTTTATCTGCAGAAGAAGGATGACTACATAACACACAAACGGTCACAGCAATGTGTGTAAGTGTGTGTGTGTGTTGAGTTAACCTACTTCATGTCCTTAGTCAAGTCAAGAGTATTCAAGAGAGGCCAAGAGGACAAGTCACATGGCCTGAGATCAGTCAAATCCAATGCATCATGTCAGGCTTATGGGTACTACTTTTTTTATTTATATCTGAAGCAGTCATTGATTGTCTTGGATAAATGTGAATTTGCATTATACATCCAAGGTGCTAGCACAGTACTGTTTATCTTATGGTGTTGTTTTTTCTGGTGCATATCATAATTCTACAACATTTAATTCAAACAAAAACATTCCAAAAAATGTCAGCCTTGTTCCTTTTAATCAGTTCACAGTATCCACAACTTTCCTGCCAGTCGTAGTGGGCGTCGCCATGTCACCGTATATAGTTCATATAGCAGTATTTATTAATCTTTGTTAATGTTAGTTAAGAAAAATACAGTTGCTTGCTATTTGTTCAATGTTAATTCGCAGTGCATCAAAGCTGCAGTCCGCAACTTTTTGCGCTCTGGTAACTAAACAGAACTGCATGTATCTTGCAGAAGAACATAGCAGCCAGAGCTACTTCTCTCTTATGTCTATGGCAAGTCACGCGGGGACTGTGCTCCTCCACAGCGGATCCAACCAGACCGGTCTGAAATAGTCTCAATATAAACATTTATTATAAGTGCACCATAATTATTCAGGGTAAGAAAAAAACATGGTTTAGAAATGGATTCATGTTATACATTGGCATTATATATTTTTTGTAAATCTTGAACAAACAAAAAAAAAAAAAATTACAGACAGCAACTTTAAGTAAAGTTCAAATATACAACTTTTGATTTTAAAGGGGTACTTCAGCACTGGGAAGATAAATCTGTATTTAAACTGGGTCATCGATGTAGTAGAAATGTGAAATTATTTTTGAATTTGGTGCCTTCTAGACTGAGAAAAGACAGAAAATGTATTTTTGTCTCATGGAGATGAAAGACTACAATTCCCAGAATGCTTCGCTGCCCTGTGAGGCCATTCCCAAAGCCACCTTCTGGATTACTGTGACTGAGTTGGAGAAGACACTACAATTAAAAACTGAACGTGTCTGTTCAATATAATGAGTGAGTCACCGCGCGAGTATCACAGCACTGAGCACTAACTGCAGAAGTCAGAGAAATGAGCTGAGCTCTCGTGAGAGCTGAGGTAATCACAACTACACTCACGGCATACATTCATTTGAATATACTCCAGGGTTTCTACTGATACAAAGCCATATGCTAATCGCTGAAGAAACACTTCAATAATGTATTAGTAAATGCTGAAATTAACATGAACTAACAATGAACAATACTTATTAATCTTAACTTAAGTAGTTAACTAATGAAACCTTTATGTAAATTGTTACCATAATAACATTAATAATTGTATACACTACATACAGTCCACACATTTCACAGGCTCAAACCAAGGCACGGTCAAAGATGGCAAAGACAAATTTTAATCACAAGACCTTATACAATTTGATTACCACGTCATAGAACCTTAATGTCTCCAACATGGTCCTGCTAGAGCTCCAGGGCTGGGTTTAATTACAGGGGGCAGAGCCAAACCTGGTCCCCAGCACAGTGTGCCCACTCTCAGGGAGTCAAACACGTGCCATCCCCTCCTTTACTCTGTTGTTTACCAAATGCCTAACACATCATGGAACCATTTAATTTAACTTGAGTTGCTTTTTTTTTATAAATACATTTAGAGTATGTGAATAAGTAGAAAAATATCTACAACATGCCTCCCCCCAGTGGCAACACCCTTATAAAG
Source organism: Pseudorasbora parva (assembly GCF_024679245.1). NCBI lineage: Eukaryota > Metazoa > Chordata > Actinopteri > Cypriniformes > Gobionidae > Pseudorasbora > Pseudorasbora parva. Next base: position 37,756,949 of record NC_090172.1, read on the forward strand.
AGACAGAAATGCTCAATAACTGTGTGTGTGTGTGTGTGTGTGTGTGTGTGTGTGTGTGTGTGTGTGTGTGTGTGTGTGTGTGTGTGTGTGTGTGTGTGTGTTATATTAAATATCTCTTATTTTCCAACTTTCATTTAAAACGGCATGTTTTTTGTCCTCAACAAAAGATGATTTTGTTTTTGGGTTTTTTTGTTTGGTATTTTTTTGGGTGGTGTTTGTTTGTTTTTAACTACATTGTACCGCTTTAAATTTGGGTGTAAGAAAAAAAAAATCCTTAGTTGCAATGAAAGTCAAAGGGTTCCAATGTAGTTTGTTCCAAACATTCTTCAAAATATATTATTATGGAATAATATAATACAATATATATAATACAAAATATATTATTTTGGATTTCATTTATAACAGCACCAACAAAATGACATTAAAAGAAAAGTTTTGCAGTATTTATGTATCACTTATCACTACT
>NC_090172.1:37762414-37867569 GCF_024679245.1 Pseudorasbora parva
TCTTGATATCAGTCCTTAATTAAACTATTTTCTACAATATTCCAGCGTTATTCATTGACAGGAGAAAATGCACATACTGTACGAAAAGCAAATAATAATCACAAACACAGCCATTTTGTGTCCTGAAGACCATATGCTCTAGATGGCACTGTTGTAGCACTCCAGGAAGGGCAGCCACAGCCTATAGAGACATTGAGCTGATGTCCTCATTCAAACAACAAACATCATTATTCTAATCACAATCCCGTGCTGGGAAATAGGATGGCATGATAATTAATTGTTAGTACATAACTGTGCCAGCAACAGACAGACTGATTGCTTTATTTGGGGAAAGAGGAAAAATGATAAGACATCATATGAGGCGTGTTTTTGCTAGATGGAGGATTGGAGTCAGATTTTTAATGGTTTGTTTGTTTCAAGTGTATTATTTAAAGACATTAAGAATGATTGTTTTTTTGCGATGTTTGCGCCTGATACTTGATTCAATTTTTGTTGTTTATGCACCATGTTCTGAAACAATGTACCAGCTGCAAAACAGAAAAGTGACCTGCCTTTTAATGAGCAAACAGCAACATGTCAGATTGTTACAGAGTAATTTATTGGCATAACTTGAAATGTGGTCAAATAAATAATGGAAAAAGCTGATGAATGGCAGTGAAATGCAGTATCATTTCAGTCATTAAACACATATTCATACACGCACACCAGCATTTGCACATTTTTATAGCCTCTATGGACCATTTGCTAAAGGCTGTCCAGCAAAAACATTTAAGCAAAAACTCAAGGATACTTAGGAATGGTGCCATTGCTCTTTCAGTGTGATCAACTGAAGAGCCGTTTTTGCAACAATTTCAGGAAAACACAGCTTCATTAAATTTTCCAATAAAATAGTCGCAATAGCTCATTGCTTCTTGATGGCTATAATAAAGGATATGACTGCCTCAAATCGGAAGGCATTAGAATTAATTTTCTTAGCATTTACCAGATGGGAAATGCATTCAGAACACAGACTAAAACCCTCTCTCTATTAATTCTCAGTTCCACATAGGTGTGGATGGTTACATACTGCTTTTGTGGAAAACTCTGCTCAAGAATATTACTGCAAAGTACGGATGCTAACATTTCCACATATTCATCATTCCGCATATTCATTCATCATTGAGCTCATAACTACTTACATTTTATGTCCAATAACAAATAAATGGCAGACATAAAAATTCTGTATTATTTTTGTCTGAAAATAGAACCTTAAAAACTAAAAACAATCATTTAAAACACTAAAAGTAAATTAGGCATCTGTACATCATTTGGACCTTGCTCAAAGATTACATTAAACGGTGTTCTTTAGGGTGGTCAAAATTCCTGGCTTAAATTTCAGTACTTGATTTTGGTTGCAATTTACCCACACCAATGAATCTGCAAAATAACGGAAGTGGCCATTTCACAGACGAGAATCCATGAGCCACATTATTAGATCATTTTCTAAAGTTGCATGATATATTTAAACCATCATAGAGCATAGTGAAATGTGTCAACCGGTAGAGATTCTGGTCTATTGCCTCTACCGTGGTTATGCTCATGTAACGTTGATGTTCTTTGTCATCTCAAAAGCTTATTTGAATGCATTTTTAAGCCTTGCGGTTTAAAAAACAAGTGATTTAAAACCATTTAAGTGCAATAAGCAGTGAAAGAGGACATACAGTTGCATGCATATATTATTCATTAGAGTACTGAACATAGCGCCTAGAGTTCTATTTAGCAACTTAGTGGGCTTGAACAGTCAAATATACACACTTATATGTCAAACACCTGTGAATATCCTCATAAATTTAGTCATTTATGTCTTAAGTGAAGGTAAGTGGTTGAGAAAGAAAGTGCATGTGTATCAGTATATTAGTATAGTATATCAGTATCTGCATTTACTCTTAAAGTGACAGCAGCCTAACCCCTTTAAAAGCAAAGAACGGCGATGGCCCCAGATTCTTGTTGCTCATCACTGCATAATAAACCATCACATTCTTACTTGATCTGGACAAACTGATTATTATTAGAAAGATTTAAGATTCCAGCTTTAATATTTGACCACCATTTACGTTGCAGTATCATTAATTTCTTAATTTATGTCAGGAGTTAAATGGATGGCTTGATACCACAATTTTGGCTTCGGTACGGTACCACAATGTAATACCGAAGTACCAATATTTAAACGATGCCATAAAGGGTCTGAATTTTGGCACGGGTAGTGCATCATTTTACTCACTCTTGCAAGTTTGGGGTTTATAAAGCAGGAAATTACCACAAATGTTTATTATTAAATTAACAAAGTTTATCACATCTAATCAATCATTTGGAAACGTTCTTGTGAAAAGTAATTTCAGCAATACTGCGTATCTCCCTTCTCTAGCTCTCAAAATTATTAAATTGCTTCTGGCTTCAAAAGACATCACACCTGTCCTGCACTACAAAAGCAATCTGCGCGCTCAGATTAAACACTTTCGCTGTCCGTTTAGAACCAGCTGACAGAAATCACTTGCCCATGGCTTTTTAAACCCAGGGTATCTGCAGGTTTCACAAAGTCAAATTTAAAGCCTTTTAAGACCCCACGGGAACCAACCTTGCCAATTTGAACATGCAAGCGATTTTGTAGCATTTTGAATCGATATCATGGGAGATCTTTAAGAGAGAGTTTTCCATGCGGTCATACTAACAACAAAACTACAAAATTAAGTTGTTTTTCTTAGTCAAAAACACACAAAACTATATCCATTTTTAGTGAGTAGTCACAAACACAGTCTGTTAAGTCTAACGCAAATGAAAAAAGTGCAATAGTATGCGTGCAAATATTATAAAATCTGAACGTCACTAGTGTAGATTTCATACGAAAAATAGTCACACGAATGCTGGAGATTGCGCTATATTTAAATGATGCGATCTTATGTATGGGCGTTGATCAGTGATATAAGAAAATAAATGTCTAAATTAGATCGTTTGAATTATGCACTCACCTGTACAAGTCAGGAAATGGCCAATGACAGATGCTTGGCCGGGTTTGATGGTTCTTTAGCAGTTTTGTATGAGAAAGTTTCAAATTTTACGTCTACTCTCTTTATTAATTCATTTTGGACTTGTTGAGTGAGATTCAACTGCTGAATTAATGTTGTTCTATGCTGCCACATTTGCCGATTTCACGTCTGTTTGGCTAGCACACTGCCACCTAGTGGTGAACTTCAGAAACAGAAATGAGCATATTGTAGTACCATTAATGGTATTTTTTTTTTCCTGTACCGCACATCCATATCAGGCCACCCTTAAAAATATTCTTGTTTGCCGTAACCCGACCGACCCTGTCAATTTAGGGCCGGCTCAATTTTTTATTTTTTTTTCCTTTTAGTCCGACCGACTTGCCGGTTGTAAATTGCTTTAAGACCGACCAATTTCTTTTTACTCTTCAAACAACTAATACAACAGTAATAAAATAATATGAATTATATTTTAGTAAGTATTATAAATGTATAAATTGCCTGGGCCATACAAACGAAGGCTACGTTCTTTCTTTTATAGAAAAACCCGTGACGTATGGTTAACGGATGTCACACTATGGCCTGCACGTGCGTTCGTTTCGGCTCGGCTCATACTCTCATTCACTGTAACGTTAGACTGTTAAAGCCCTGTCGGAGATTTCGCCGCATTGTGTGACAGGAGTCAGGACCATGGACACGTTACACACACCAGGCAAGTGCACTGCAGAGGGGAGGGCTTTGAGACCCTGCCCTTTTTGTAAATTAATCAAAAGTGCCCCTCTCAACATTTATCATTACTATATTGTGGCGAATAAAACAGAATTTGAATTATGATTAATATAACAACGTGTACAAAACAGTAACAAATGGCGGTAAAGCCGTTTATCTTGTCCCTGTCAGTCTGAAATGTCGTTGTCCTAACGCGTTGCTATGGGTAGCGTGTGTCCTGCTCGACTGCGCGTGGTGGGAGCGGCGGCGTTGTAACTTGAAAAATAATGCTTTATGTATGGTTCTGTCGATGGATACACGTGCACTACAACAGCGATAATAAAAGAAAAACGTGGACAAAACGGTCTATCTTTGTAAACTGTGTTCAATGCTTGCGAGTGCTGCCGTATGACCAGTCATTTTCGCCATCATCACCCAGTATATTCGCCAGAAGACGCGAATGAGAACCCTCTGCAGTAAGAGAAGATCTGTCAATGTGCGCAGCGCGCGCACGTCTCACAGCGCGCAAATATTGAGTTCTTTCAAGTCTTGCGTTTGAACGGATAAACTCACACAAAAAGTATGTCAACATGTCGATCTTGATGAGTATCCATCAGACATAGTCTGTATATGCCTTTAGAGAACTGTATACAGTCGAGAAAGACGATGCATATCTCTGTATTAGGTCTTAAAGGGGCAGTAGCCTTTACTGCTGTCTGTCAAACAAAAGATACGGACATCACTCACTGCTCTTGATTGAATAGCTTTTGTAAGTTTAATAAGGATTAATGTTTAATTTAAACAGTTAAATGTGCAGTTATTTTACATTTGATTAATTTATTAAATTTCTCTACCTAAAAACTAATTTTAGACCTACCTGGAAAACCTTAAAAGCATTGTTTATTTTATTAGTATCTTTGCTCAATAGTATTTATTTGTGCTGCTGCTTGTATTTAAGTTTTTTGTTCTTATTTTCTTTATTTTTATTTGACAGTAGTTCTTTCTGTCCCTGAGCATGGCAAATACCAAACCGTACTGAAACCGTGAACCTAAAACCGTGATACAAACCGAACCGTGAGCAATCTGTACCGTTACACCCCTAGCGTAACGTATGTATGGGGGGGCCACAAAACATTAGAACATTTTCAAAAGGGTGCCATGACTGAAAAAAGTTTGGTAAACACTGATTTAGTGAACGGCTCTGGCTCGAAGGCAGGAAAAACAATCCAAACAATCACGATTTTTAAACCTTTTTCATCATTAAAGTTAATCAAATCTATTATTCTAAATGTAGGCTGTCAAGAAGGAGGAAAGAGGGGCAGTGTCTCTTCAAAAAAACTGAAAGACGATACATAATATTACAAAAATAAAATAACGTCTGAAAAAAAAAAGGTCTGCCATTGTCTGCGATGTTTGTTTACTGTAATATTTACCAGTAAAGAGTTGGTTATAGCTACTTAATTAATTGAATTCATAAAAACAACTTTTTGCTTTTTAATATTCAAATGCACTAGTCTATATCACCAGATGCGTTGGTCTGGCAAGAAGTGCAAGCCACTTCAGAGACACAGGTAGTTGCGTGTTCTGAGTTAACACAATCGAGCGTAAAAATACGGAACATATCACGGGAAAATACTAAAACGGGAAGACCGCGGGAAAAGAGCTAAAATACGTGAGAAACCCGGAAAAAAAGGGAGGGTTGACAGCTTTGAGTCAATGACAGCTAGCTGGTGGTTGGACCTTTTTCTTAAAGAATGCACCTGAAATTTATGCAATAAACATGTTTTTGACAAATATTTCAATTTGTTTGTGGTCTATATAGCCTGCAATTAGCCTACACGCCCGAAGGCACGGCTTGAAGACCCAGTCAGTGATGTCACGATATGCCAATTTGTTTAAATTCATACCTACGTAATCACCATCACCAAAATTTAACTTTTTTTTTTGTATTAAAATTTGAAGAAAAAAATATCGACCTACCTACCGACCCTTTTTTTAATTTTTTTTACTGTTACTGCAAACCAAAATATTTTTAAGGATGGCCTCAGGAGTGCAATATAATCAATCTCCAATATTTGATATTTTGAACAGAACACCACCACGCATGCATATTCAGTCATGTCTGCTCCGGTTTATTTGTGTTTACATTGAACAGCATTCATTGGGGCTTTTAGTCCAGAAGTGCACATATCTGGAAATATTTAGATGTTTTACTGACAGAATTATCATTTCCATTCATTTTCTACACAATCTTATGAGCATTAGCATCTTCCACCGCTGTCTGCCTCCTTTTTCACTTCTGTAATTGCTGTTATGACACAGAGAAAGATCATTCGCTGCACATATGCTACTCATATTGCACTTTCATAACTAGCCCCTGTTTTCATAAACCCGGAGAAATGTTTCTAGATGCGAAACGTTAAGCTAATAAACACATGATTAATATGTTAAGTGATTTGTTTGATTTTCATGCAATTTGAATTATTTTTCATTAAAATAAAAGGATTCTATGAAAAATGTCCATGTGCAGTGATTCTTAAGGCTATAAATAAAATTAAGAACAGTATGACCAAACCCCACATTAGATCGCAAATGGAAGTTATTGCAGACACTCGTTGGTGGTTTAAAGCGAGTTGAGTAAAGCGGGATTAAATTGTATACATTTTCTTATCTAGCTTTATGCTTTCAAAGGTGCAGTTTATTTCGTGATGTATTTTGTCAAAATAATCACGGGAGTTCATAAGAAAAGTTTAGGGTTTTTTTTTTTTAAATAATAGATGGATAATTGTCTATTGGGATCAAAGTGATATGAATGGGAAAGCCATAATGCATAATAAAGGCTAAGAATAAAAACAAAAGAATAAGGATAAAAGAATAATGAAGTTTAGGTCTCATGGCAGAGATGTGATAGGCTTGTCGAGTGAGAACAATAGAAACATGAATGGGGCAGTTCGCCACACCAGACAAAAACAATAGACTGCACGGGAGCTTACAGCAGGCAGAACTAATAGACTTTCATTAACTTTCTCTAAAAACACATGACATGGTCTAAAATTTTTAATAAAATTCATAATTTTAGAGATCCAACAAAATTGTCCTCATATTTTAAATGACACGAGCAGACTTGTAGCTTCAGCTTCATTGTATTTCTAAGTTGTCACAGCTTAAAATATGCACTGTGAGCACTTTTTATACCCTTCCCACAGAACAGAACTGTCAACAGCTATGGTACAACACCAATTGAATTCAAAGTTGTTATAGTTTGCTCAGTGTCAATTTTGTTAATGAAAATATGATGGAAAATTTTCATTTTACCCTTACAAAAATAAACCTTGGTTTTACAACGAATAAAATCAAAATAATAAATAAATATGATCCTGAAGATGACTGACAAGAGTAATTATGCCCAGGGCCATACCCAGGATTTTCTAAATACGGAGGTCCAAATATGAACTTTGGAGGGTTTGAAAAAAAAAACATTTCCCTCCTTTACATATGCATTTTAAAGGTGCACTATGCAGCTTTCCGTCCACTGGAGGGCGCCTATTCAAACCAAATGCGTAGTTTTATGACGCAAAGTGTGAGCGCAGCATCTTGGGAGATGTGGTCTTCTCATCACAGCCGGTGGAAAATAGGACTCGGGCAGAAATCACGTACATGCATGCGGTTATTAACGTTACTGTAGTCTAAAGCAGAGCAGGACCGAGTGTTCTGGACCTGAGCACAGCTGCTGGAGCGATTGTTAAACAAATACCCGCCTCGCGAATACCGGGACTTTTATTATGACGGGACGGGACACATTCGGCGGGCGCCTGCACCAGGGATGGAAATTAGCACCCGCCACCAGCCAAATGCGGGTGATTTTGAGTTGTGGCGGGTAAACTCGCTTCACCTACCGGCCACCGTGGTGGGTAAATAAAAATAGCATACTGTTTCCCCTGTTTGTAAACTTTGTTCAATGCATGCGAGTGCGACCGTATGTCCGAATATGACCAGTCGTTTTCGCCATCATTACCTTGATGTAGTACCAGAAGACGCGAATATGAACTCGCACGCGCTGAAAGAAGATCCGTCAATGCGCATCATCCGAGAACGCGCACTCGTCTCACAGCGCGCAAATATTGAGTTCTCTTTCAAGTCTTGCTCTTAAATGGACAAACTCCCACAAAAAGTATGTCAACATGTCCATCTTGATTAGTATCCAAGCAGACATAGTCTGAATATGCCTCAAGTGAACGTTATATAGTCGAGAAAGAAGAGCATATACCTGCACTAGGTCTTTACTGCTGTCTGTTTAATGTCAAACAAAAGGACATGAATGCTCTTGAATAGCTTTTGTAAGTTTAATAAGGATTAATCTTTAATTTAAACAGTTAAAATATGCAGTTTTTTTACATTTGATTACTTTATTGAATTTCTGTACCTTTCTGCAGGCCATTAGGCCTGTACATTAGCTATTATTAAATGTACACATGAGTGAGGTCAAGTTAAACATTTTAGTTTGAATTGTATTTTATACTGTGGATTGTTGCAATGTGCTAAATAAATATTTGCATAATTTGTAATTGATTAATATTTGAAACTTTAATATTAATTTATGCAATCGCAATGCCTTGATTTTTAGTAAAGTTACAGTCACAGCATTAGCCATAAATGCAATGGTACTAATAGTTGGCATAATTTCTTTTGGTGTTTCGGTTAAGAATTTTTATTTCTGTGCATCCCTACTGACAATGTTCTGCTCGGTGTGTTGTCAACACGCTTCAGAAGATGCCAAAACTAATAGTTTCATTGTTGGGACTAAAAACCTAAAACTGGAAGCCATAAAAGTTCACAAATTATCCAAATGCCACATCCAGGTAAAAAAAAAGCGTTTTACCTACTCATTTAATGAAATGTATATCAGTTCATGGTTTGTGTGTGTATAAGAGAGATAGAGAAAATGTCAGTATTTCATTGAGACTTGAGATTAAATAAACTGCTTAAGTATTGTAGAGCTTGTAGTATTAATTTTTCACATGCAGTTACACATTGTCGGTTAAAAACAAGAAAGTGGCTGGTAAAAACATGGAGTGGCTGGTAGCTTTTGAAAACCACCAGCCACAGTGGCCGGTGGACAAAAAAGTTAATTTCCATCCCTGGCCTGCACAGATCTGCTCTTCCAGTTATGATTTTGAGGTAATGTAGCTCTGTTTATCATATTAGATACATTTAAGTGTGTTTAAAACGATGTTATGACTTTACTCCGTGCGTTCACTTGTTCACACTGCTAAGTAGGGCTGCACGATATTGAAAAAAAATTACATTGCGATATTTTTTCCCCCAACGATATATATTGCGATATTGTGAGCCATCAATACAGGCTAAAGTCAATAATTACCATTCCCTGATATTAATAATTTCACTAATAAGCAAGCTTCATTACAAGTGACAAAAAGAAATGTTGGAAAATATGTGTAAACATGAAACTAAACCTCCAGTAGGTGGCAGCAGGTGACCGTCTTAACAAGTGAGTCACTGAGTCGTTCATTCAAACGATTCATTCTAACGCTGAATCGTTCACACTTGTTGCTATGAGTAAGACGTGTTACGGGTCTGCTGTGAACGATTTTCACTGCTGAAATAGAACAAAAACACTATTGCATCTAAAATGTAAGTGACTAAGTGATTGTTAATTAGTTGTTTATGGAGCTGTCATATGAAAGTGTCATTTTCAGTCGTGATGGTGTTCAGGAAAACGCTCTTGTTGTAATTTCTCCTCGAGAGGCTGCACGAGCATCAACAGCGCGACCTTATTATCATCAGTTCATTATATATTATCCACAATCAATCGCCACTTACACTAAATAAATGCACAAACATTCTTGCATTTTGGTGATTCGCTAGTTATTTTTTGTTTTAATCCGGCTCTTGTCTGTCATTCAGGTAAAATTCTCTTTCACTTGTCCCTTCAAAACACCCACACGTCCCGGACAAGCGTTAATGTCAAGCCCTGCTTTGTATTCGTCGTAAAGATCTTTGTGGTGCCGTTTTAAGTGATCAGACAAATTGGTGGTGTTTTCTTGTTTTGTGGCCACAAGACACTCCATGCAAAGTACCTCTTTTTGTTCAACATCCTCCTTTATGTAGCCAAAATAGTCCCAAAAAGCTGATTTCTGGTACAAACCTTGTTTTTCCCTCTTCGAATGTTTGGCCGTGAGGGGTGAGCAGCGGCACAGCGAACCAATCACTGTGCAGGCATGAGGAATGTGCATGTCACTCCAGCAACAAACTCGTGTTTACTGTGTGCTTCCTTAATACACCATGGGCTACTACCATCGACCGTAAAAAAATACTACTACCCTTCACATCGCATGTTCCGGCGATGTGACTATCGCACACTCGCACATCGCGATATCGATGTTAAAACTTAATATCGTTCAGCCCTACTGCTAAGAGTAAAGCGCTCCTGCCAAATAAAAGCCGAAACCGAGGGTAATGCAGATATGCGGCAATTGACAGGCGACTCCCTACATAGTGCACCTTTAAGACATAAGAAAATCAAAGAATCAGCTAACTGTAGCTTTAAAACCATGTCAGTGTGCAGTATAAATTATTTTAAGAAGACAACATATTTTTATAAATGAGAATCTGGTTAAATGTTGCAAAAAAATTAGACTCCAAATTAGAAAATCAGAAAATCAGTTTTGTTGTTAAATTGAGCCAAAGACGACATATGTGTGACTCCTTCTTTGAAAACCTAGCTAAAGTAAATTTTTGTGATTTACATTACGTAAAGAACATTATTTGAACATATAACCTTGATATATTTAATGTTGAATGAGTAAGATCATGTCAAAGATAGAAATCAATGTGAAAATATAACCAATGAGTGAAATCAAAATTTGATGCACCTAATCTCAATATTAGATTATGAGACTTGCCCTGTATCTTTTCTCTTTTCAAAGCTGAGCTTTGTTTGAAGCAGTCTTTTCATTTTCGTCTGAATCGGTAAAACAAAGTTGTAAATGTAAATTTACTGAAGGCTTCCAAAAAAACCAGGTCAAGAAAACTTTATTAGTTTGCATCCCGTATTATTAAGCGCTCTCGCGGTGTTGTGATGTCAAACATCAGTCGTTGTTCGAAGCGCCGGTTGGTGGTTGTAGGGCTGGGCGATATGACGAAATATATCGTCTGGACGATAGAAAATGTCTATCGTTTTATTTTAGGCTCTATCGCTTACGATACGATAAGGTGCACGTCAAGATGCACCTCACGCCACGGCATGCCCATGCACGCTGCAATACATAAACAAACATGGAGGAAGACGGTAGTAGACGCGGTTCAGACCAGGGTAATTCTCAGAGTAATTATGCCAGAGTGGTGCATAAGCGCGCAAAACAAACTTCAGACACAGACGCTGCAGCGGGCTTTTACGCGTGGCACACCATATAGCCATATATTGAAATATTTTAATGGCAGGTGTAGGGATGGCGAAAACTAAACATTTTCTTGACCGACCACCGAGCCTCATTAGCCGGTTGAAACCGGTTAACCGATTAGTTTAAAATATGCTGCGCTATTTGAAATAACAGCCGCGAGCCGCGCTCCCTCTCTCTCTGTGTCTCTCTGTCTCTCTCTCTCACACACACACACACACACACTCACTCACCTCCCTTCCACTCACGTCACTTTTTTAAATCCCCCACAGCGCGAAACACGATTCCCGCAAACGCGCCGCCGTGGAGCTTGTTTGTAATCTGAGGACAATGGCTCCTTAGTTTCGAAATAGTTTGGGTACAAGGTGATCGCGTTGAAAATAAAGGCATTTGTCTAGCGTTATGAGCTCATTTGAAACATTGCCACGGCTCATTTAAGAAAATGACAGCTCCGAAGAGACGCCCCTTTAGTTCGAGGTAGTGCTAACAATAATAAAGAAAGACGATCAACATCAACGATCATGTGTTACCACTGAAATGTAGATGTAATATATTTCCAAATGTAAGCCCATCTTAAGTGAAATGCACGCTTCATACTGTCGTCTGCCCTGTCTCTAACCTCGAGTGTTTAGCCTGTTTACTTTTTGCAAACCTTGTGAGCGCGTGCCAAATGTTTTTATTGGTTTATTAAGTAGCCTACACACAGGCGAGTTATGAAAAATTGAGTGAGAGGGATATGTTCACTTCACACAAAAATATTTTGGAATGAGATGGCTAATTGTAGTAGCGTTTAGTCCACTGTATAATAGCCTAATTTAGAGATCACTTTTTTTTTTAACCGACAACTTTGATCGGTTAACGTTGATACGGTCAACCATCAGTCAACGGTCATCGGTTAACATCCCTAGGCAGGTGTTAACTTTACCAACTGTCTTGCTTGAATAAAAGGTTCTAAATAAAATAAAAATGTAGTCCATACTACCTTTATTTGTTTTTTTTTATATCATTTCAAACTGCATTTCCACATTGCAATTTTGTATAGACTATTCAGAAACTGAATTAACAGAAAAATTGCTATATCGTTATGTATATCGTTATCGGGATATCAAATGAGCTATATCGGGATATGAAATTTTGGCCATATCGCCCAGCCCTAGGTGGTTGTGGCATTTGTCCCGCCTCTCCTCCACTGAGATTGGACATTTATGTTCACCCAACCCAAGGTTGAACTGTGGACGCTCAACGCGTAAAAATGGATAAAACCTGCCAGCTGTTGGCGCTATTGAAAAGTGTGGCGCATCCATTGGAAACAATTGAAAACATACACCGGGCGCGGCGAGAACACCTGTTTGTAAGACGCCACCTTAATAGGCTATTATTTTGCAACTTCTATTATGTACACCTCGGAGAATTACCGAGGTCCGGACCTTGGGGACCTTAATGGTGGGTGCGGCCCTGATTATGCCCATGTTCGGACCAATGAAATCATCAGGGCTGGCTTTAGACGATGACTGACAGATAATAAACGTTATAATACACGTCATCAAAGGCGCTTGGATTACATTTGTTCAAATCCTAAACGGAGAGCTTGTTTGCATATGCATTCACCTTCACTATATCTCTCTCAAATGAGGATTATGTTGGTAAGTAACTGTGTATCCTTAAATTATTTTAGCAAGTTGTTATTTTGGCAAGGTTGCCTGCTAAAATTCGCATTCCTGGGTCTATACTCTATACATCACATAATTGAGGTCGCTTTAACCCACGAAAAAAAAAAAACGCAGATTTGGCAACACAGAGCAGTTGAGTTCTGTTGACATTTGACAACACTATGCACTGTATGAATCACTTCATTGTTCTGATTGGTTGTAGGTCTATCCAATTGATGTCTTTCCTTGTTCGGTTGAAACGCCACATAATCACAGCCTAATGGAGCAGTTTCAGACCCATATTCTGACTAGAAGTGAGTATGACCACATCAGGCTAACATTCTATAACAATCGTATAGAATTTTTGATTGGCATTGCACAATTTTATTTTTCATAATATAAACAGATTGGCGTTGCACATTTTTATTTTTAATAATCAAAGGGATTAAAGACATCACTGTGCGTTTTTGAAGCCATAATGAGAAACAACTTTAAATAAAACATAGGTTTACTGTTAAACAACATGAAAACAAAACAAGTCGCTAATGTCAGGCACTGGATTTGAGCTGAAACTGAGTGAATGAACACCAGTATCAGTACAATCATGATCGACCCGCAAATTTTGCTAAAACGGGTGAAAAACATCCAACTGTGTCGGATACTGGTGCAGATCGGGTCGGACAAGGGGGAAACGGGTCTAACACAGGTTTAAAACAGTCACATGCCAACGTAATAATATATGCATATTTTTGGAACACATCTACACATATATATCTTCCCTGTATTTCAATGTAAAGCTACACTAGGTAACTTTTGCTCTCGAGGTCCCCTTACAGTTGGGAAAACATATTGTCCTCTACTACTGTCATAAACTCGGTCATCCTACATGAGGGGATGCGTGGGTGTATTTGTTGACATGACAACCATGACAGCACTAAACTAGTGATGAGCGGGTTGTAAAAATACATATGTATTATATATTATTATGATTTATTACTGGAAAAATATTTTGAAAAATAAGAATTATTACCATTACAATAACATTTTCATAATTACAAATTAAAAATAAAGTATGTCAGAATAAATATAACAATATAATACTAATTATTATTATTATTATTGGAATATTTTACAGAAAACTTATTTTACAAAAAAAACCCTGCTGGGTTACCTATTAATATGCAGGCTGCCTATGACTAAAAACATTAAAAAGTCCTAAGCCTAAGGAGCCTATTGTAAAAAAATAAATAATATTATAATTATTTATGTATTATTTTTTAAGTTTTTATTTTTTATTTTTTTTAACAATTGTATGGATTTGAAATATAGAGATGCGTTCTGTTTTAATGTACTCTCAGGTGTAACGTTACCAAAAATAAAAAGTTTAATATAGAGGTTTGTGGCTCTTCATTTATTTTTAATTACCAATTTATGTTCACTGTTCTTTTTTATAAATACCTATAGTATTTGTATTAAATCTATATTAATTTGAGTTGAGTTGAAAATCGAATCGAAAATGGAAACGAGAATCGAAATCGAATTGGGACATCTGAATCGATAACAAGCCCTAGTTATAAGCGACTCAAACTCGCAGTCTTTCAGACGGAGCAGCGTTTACTCCTGATCACAGAGCCGCTCTTCACTGACACAATGGGCATTTATTTATTTAATAAAATCACAGCCTTTATTACGATTAATCATGCAGCCCTAATATATATATATATATATATATATATATATATATATATATATATATATATATATATATATATATATATATATATATATATATATATATATATATATATAAATATATATATATATAAATATATAAATATATATATATATAAATATATATATATAAATATATATATATATAAATATATATATATATAAATATATATATATAAATATATATATATATATATATATATATATATATATATATATATATATATATATATAAATATATATATATAAATATATATATATATATATATATATATATATATACATATATATATATATATGCAGAATAAGGCATTAATATGTACTTTATAAGTTCTAATAAACAGCCAATATCCTAGTAATATGCATGCTAATTAATAACAACCTTAAAATAAAGTGTTACGTATATATGTACATATATATGAGATTTATATGGAAGAAAATTTTTGATTATTCCTGTTTGAAAACAAAGACACATAAAATAAAGACATTTTGTACATTATTAGATTTATTTGTATATTACCATAAATCTAATAATACATATTATAGCAATGAAGAACATGCAAAACCTGGAAAGATGTCCTTTGATTTCACAAAAACGTAAAAGAAAAGCTATATCACTAACACCATAAGTGTGACTTTCATTGGCTGTGTTGTATATTGAAACCAAATATCTTTTTTATTTTTTTATTCAGTCCTCTGTAGTCTCTTGAGTCAGTGAGAACAGATAAAAGAGAGTGGACGCCTCTCCCTCTGTGATGACGCGCTCCACAAGAACCTTCTACAGCTTATAACACTAGAGAAGCCACAGTACAACCAAAAGTCACTCTAACTACATGCAATGGAAAACAACACTACACAGCAAGCTGGCCACGGTCGAGAAAGTTTAGGTTAAACTTTATACACACAATGAGTTTGTCCGTGCAGATCTTTGTCAGTAGTCTGGTAAATTGATAGTGACCTATACATGAACCCGGCCATGTTCATTAAACCCGTAAAGAGGTGTGTGTTTGAGAAAGAGAGAGGTCATGGGTGTTTGGTGTGTCACATGTATCAGTTTCTGTATGTCACAATATTCAGTGTTTCAATTAAAAACTGCATTAGTATAGCCTTACCGATAGTAACCCAGTAAAAAGCAAAGATAGTGTCTTTAGTAGAGTCTTTGATAATAAGCTGAGCTGTATAAATCACATCATGGAGTTGGCTGCTCTGATATGGATAATCATGTCTGTATGCCGCACAAAAGGCAATACGATGCTCAAAGGCTAAAGTCAAATGTACTACAGTCACCCGTGCGACCCATGACGACCAGCATTACCACCATGCTCTCAAGGGGCAATTAATGAGTGTGATCTACTATGATACAACATCAGTACAAAGATTATGTTCACATCCCAATTCTAAAAGCTCTTATGGCACATTTGCATGCACATAACAAAACTAAGATTTGCATGCACACTAAAGGCCCTGATATGGAGCATGGTCATGTTAACCTTAATCCAAAGTGATGAGTCATTATTTTATTTTTATTTTTTTAATGGGGGGATGGGGGAGATGACCCAGCATGCACACACCATATGCATGACCTTCATTCCTCTCGTTTGTGTAAAAAAATAAAATAATATTATATTATATTAATATATATATGGGATGCAACAATACAGTTAGTCCACGGTTCAATACATACCTCTGTTTTTAACCATGGTTTTTCGGTTTGTTTATTTATTTATTTATTTTTTTGCTATTCTATTCTTAGGCGACAGGAACAGAAAAAGGTTAAGGAGAAAATGTTTTTTATTGCAATACTTTATTTTATTTAAAAGACTTGAAAACCCTTACTTAAACTTAAAACTTTACCTAAAAAAACCTTGAACACATTCCAAGTGTATTGTATAATATAAAATAAATATATAGAAAGATTTACAGTGGCAGCTCAGATGTACAGTAGCATTTAAGCATGAAATTGAATGAATAAATGTAGGCTTAAATTAAAACTACATAGTCTTCAATATACAAAATTTATTAAAAGCTACTGTATTGAAGGGGTACTTCAGCACTGGGAAGATGAATCTGTATTTAAACTGGGTCATCAATGTAGTAGAAATGTGAAATTTTTGAATTTAGTGCTTTCTAGACTGAGAAAAGACAGAAAATGTATTTTTGTCTCATGGGGATTAAAGACTACAATTCCCAGAATGCTTCGCTGCCCTGTGAGGCCATTCCCAAAGCCACCTTCTGGATTACTGTGACTGAGTTGGAGAAGACACTACAATTAAAAACTGAACGTGTCTGTTCAATATAATGAGTGAGTCACCGCGCGAGTATTACAGCACTGAGCACTAACTGTAGAAGTCAGATAAAGGAGCTGAGCTCTCGTGAGAGCTGAGGTATTTGCGACCACATTCGCGGCATACATTCACAACGCGAGTTTAGTCTCAGTCTCGCGTTTCAGTTCATGTCTTTGCAAGCTTAACTTTTATACAGTCCCTGACAAAAGTCTTGTCGCTTATCTATTTTCTAGAAATACCTGATATTAACCTGAATTTTAATTAATTCATTGGTGTTAGAAATAGCTCATATGAAAAGCTAAAACCCTCCCAAATGATTTTTAATGCACTGAAATAAATAATTTTCACAGAAAAAATATTTATCATTTAATTAAGACAGAAAGGTCAAATTTTGGCAAGACAAAAGTTGTGTCGCCTATACAGAAATTGAACAAATTTACTGCAAATACAAAAATATGTTAGCAAATTAAGTTGTGGTGCTGTGAGATCCAAATTTAATATCTTGTATGACTTCCATGAGCTTGAAGGACTGCATCCATGCGGTTTGGCAAGGATTCATACAATTTATTGATGAAGTCATCAGGAATAGCTAATGCCCCCCAGAGTTCATCAATATTCTTTGGTTTCGTCTTCCATGCGTCCTCTTTCATCCTACCCCACATATGCTCAATGATGTTCATGTCTGGTGACTGGGCAGGCCAATCCTGGAGCATCTTGATCTTCTTCGCCTTGAGGAACTTTGATGTGGAGATGGAAGTATGCGATGGAGCACCGTCCTGGTGCAGAATTTGGCCTCTTTTATGGTTGGGAATATAAGAGGTAGCTAAGATTTATTGGTATTTTAGACTATTGAGGTTGCCTTCCACCCTGGAGATCTCTCGCACACCCCCATACTGGATGTAACCCCAGACCATGATTTTTCCACCACCAAACTTCAGTGTTTTCTGGGTGAATCTCGGATCTAGTCGGGCACCAGTAGGTCTCCTGCAATATTTGTGGCGACTGTGGTGTAATTCAAAAGAAGATTCATCTGAAAATCCACCTTCTGCCACTTTTCCTGCGTCCATTCTTTTAGCAGGCTGTGGGCCTTGGCAAATGCCACACAGTTTTTCAATTGTCTTTTGTTTAGTGCTGGCTTCCGGGCACTGATTCGACCATGGAGGCCATTTCGAGACAGAATCCGACAAACTGTTCTGGTTGATACAGGGACTTCAGGTGACCAGGTCTCGTGGAGCTCTGCTGCAGTGGAAAATGGGCTGGCCTTGGATTTTCGAGCCAAAAAACGGTCCTCTCGAGCAGTTGTCTTGCGGGGTCTGCCTGACCTGGGCTTGTCAAAAACATCTCCAGTCTCTTCAAATCTTTTTTTTATCCTCTGTACTTGACGCTGAGACACATTGAAGGTGTCTGCTACATCAGCAGTGGATCTGGTCTTCAGCCTCATGATAATCAAAACTTCAGTCTCTGGGTGAATCTTAGGCATGTTTGCAGAGGTCTAGTTGCAGTTGATGTGAAGGTCTAGTATACTGGGGTTCTTTTTATACACACTTGAGACCTAATTGATCCAATATTAGTCACAGGGGAAGCTCATATGACAAGGCGACAACACTTATGTCTTTGCAAAAATTGACTCAATGGGCTTTACCAAGCTGTGAATATTAGAATACTTTTTGAAAGTTTAGTTTTTCACTGAAACATAGCTCACAAAAGCTGGTGGGATTAAAATGAGCCATTTCTTGTAAAAAAATCTTGATTAGAAATATATTTCAGCGGCACTTTAGGTCAATTTGTACACAAGCGACAATACTTTTGTCAGGGACTGAAATTAATTTGAGAAGTTAAAAGACTTACATTGCCCACCATAGCTCCGTTTAAATGAGTGCCTGTAGCTGCGAGCTGAGCTCTGAGTGTGATCTCCATCCCCCATGCGCGGGTTCAAAACATGCGGAAATGGCTCCCTCTGCTGGCTGTAGTCTTTAGCCTTTGGCCAAACATTCCTCCTATGATGCAAATATCGTCAATTTGCATCATAGGAGGCATTTTTCCACAAATAAAATGCATAAGTCTCTTGTCTCAGGGGGATATGAGGGGGGAAAGCACAATCATTTGAATATACTCCAGGGTTTCTACTGATACAAAGCCATATGCTAATCGCTGAAGTAACCCTTTAAAAGTTTTTTTTTTTACATCATTTTAGAGGTGAACTGTCCCTTTAAGGACAGCATGTTCACTAGGCTGCTGCTGTCAATTAAAGACCTGCTCACATCTCATATAAAGACGCACAGGATTTTACTTTCACTTAAGACATAAGTTAACCAACTGTTTATATATTAGGGATGAGTCACGATTTTCGAATATTCGATTAGTTGATTTAACTATAGAATATCGAATAGGCTGTGTGATTGTCGTCTAGAAAAAATCTAGGTTTGCTGCGCTGATGCGGTGGTGACGTGTTAATGTAACCAGCGGGTGGCGTGCGCTGTCAAAACCGCACGTAAAAGCTGTCAATCAATTTTCACAAAACAAAAAAATAATACATCATCATGCACACTACGTAGAGTCACGATGAATAAGAGTTCTGTGTGGAGTTCTTATAATAAAATTAATGAAAAAGAAGTGCAGTGCAAACTCTGCCATGCGATGCTTGCTTATCATAGGTCAACCACTACAATGCACAGTCATCTGAGAGCAAAATACCCAGCAGGTCCATCCACAGGTCAGCAGCAATCAGTGGCTAGTTTTATGATCCGATCAACCAAGTCGGATGCTAGACGGGCAGAGCAAACAACGGCCCTCATCACGAAGATGATCGCTAAAGATATGCTTCTGATCAGCTTTGTAGAAGGAAAGGGTTAGAAGTCTGATGGAGTTTGTAGAACCCGAGTTTACTGTCCCGTCTAGAAAGACGATCACTGTCAGACTGGAGAAACTTTTTGATGACCATGTAAGGGAGCTGCACAGTCAGTTAGGGATAGTTGAAAAAATGGCACTGACGACAGATTCATGGACAGCGCGTTTATCCACATTACAGTGAATTAATTGTTAACTGTACCATCATGAATTAAACCATTGGTCTCTCTCCCTCTCTTTCTTCATATATGTAGCCTTTAAACCGTTTTAAATTAATAGCGAATAAAAGCGATAACGTTCCAGTGGACAGATATCTATCATTGATTTTTTTTTTTTTTTTTTTTTCAAAACATGCAAACATATCACCATTTATACAACAACAAGCTAGAAAGTCGAAAAAGCAATTTCGGTCAGAATTACTGTAGCCTAATCGGTAACAAGCATTGAGAAAAATGTAAAATGCTTATTCCTCGCCTAATTTTTTATATAGGTTGCACGTGAGGTTATTTTAGCCGAACCAGACTCCGCTTTCCACCGCCTGGTTGCACGTGAGGGGAAAAAAGCCTTCTTCCACTTAAGAGTTGTATAGCCTATTTTTAAGCACTTTTTATTTTAATATAGGCTCTCTCTTTACATACATATTATTGTCTACTTTAAAAAACTGATCTCGTTATTTTTCCAACCCAACTAATGATGCATCTGCGCTTTCTATATTGCGCATGAGGGAAAAAGGTTCCTTCCACTTGAGAATAGTTGTGCACTTTTAAACACTTTTTATTTTACTATATCTCTTTACATAAATATTTTTTATCCTTAAACTGTAATTTCGTTATTTTACTAACCCAACTAATTAGCCTACTCAGTGCTTTAGGTTGCACGTGAGAGAAAAAGCTTCCTTCCATTAAGAGTAGTGTACTTTTAAGCACTTTTTAATTTAGTATATTTCTTTACATAAATATTATTTTCTATTAAAAAATATATATAATTTCGTTATTTTTTTAACCCAATTAATGACTCCGCGCTTTCTAAAGGCTATCGTTG
Source organism: Pseudorasbora parva (assembly GCF_024679245.1). NCBI lineage: Eukaryota > Metazoa > Chordata > Actinopteri > Cypriniformes > Gobionidae > Pseudorasbora > Pseudorasbora parva. The sequence goes on from NC_090172.1 coordinate 37,783,114, forward strand.
CACGTGAGGGGAAAAAAGCTTCCTTCCACGTAAGAGTTTATGCACTTTATATGTCGCTTTACATAATTTTTTTAACTATAATTTAGTTATTTTTCTGACCAAACTAATTACTCACCCGTGCTTCCAATAGGTTGACGCACTTTTCTCTGAGATACGGCCTATTCATTCTTGATTTTGCCTATTTTTATTAACGGTCGTTCGTGTAGCCTATAGTTCATGACCACTTTACAATATTTCATCAACATAGTTTATTTTGAAGCCTATTCTATTCTGTTTGTTCTGTGTACAAAATAAAATATTTTTTAAGTTAAATGCAGAGTAGGCTATAGAATTATACGCACGGGATTAGTATTATCTAGGGACCTCAATTAGGCTAATTCCCCACATCTGAGTTTTGCGTAATAAATAAAAAACGAAATTATGTTTATTTATTACTATAAAATAATCAAAACGAAATCGACGCCTGTTTAATGATTTCATACAGCTATATCTATAACGAAGTCTTGACATCATATCCGGGTAATAAGTCAGTAAATTCGAGTAAAATCACAGGCTTATCCCGTGCGAATGCGCGCCACGCAAAACGCAGATGTGGGGGAGTAATTTCTAAATCACAGAGGTCCCTAGATAATACTAATCCCGTGCGAATAGTGTTTAAGACGTATAAAAAAGACGAGAAGATCAATATTTGTGCAGCCTGCCTGACACGGTATTTTCACAGATCTCATCTCTCATCGTTAAGCCTATTTAAAATGGTATAAATGCATCAGTTATATTCTCAATTTAATTTACAGAGCCATCCCTACAAAGTTTTTAGGTTAACTATAGAAGAGACTATATAGAATTAGTGTGTGTCGCACTCGCAAGAACGGGCGTGGCATCAGGATGATTGCGTGATGTTGGTCAGCCTTCACGGCACAACCCTACTGTAGCCTACACGATGAACTTGAGTGCACATTAAATTAAAGGCATTTAGGAGATTATACACACATTTCCCCCCGGCCTTTATTTGTTTGTGCTGACCACGCCACTATCAGAGACCCGGCGTTTAATTGACCAAAGGCTTTTATTTAAGGATATACCTATGCCAGTTTGCGTGCATGCGGGGGAGGGGTGCGATTTTCGAATAATATTAGAATAATTCCCAGCGATCATCGAATATTATTTTTGCTTGAAATGCACATCCCTATTATATATACGTGTTTATATATGTTAACCTTGACAGCATTGGCGCAGTAAGACTGTCCAGTAATCACGTGTGTTTGACAGACGTTTAGTGAGCACGCTCAATGCAAAACAGTGCATGCATTGAACAGTCCATGCCTCATCCACTCGCGTGCATTAAATGTTTAACAAGCAAGGCTTGAAAATGCAGCTAAACACCCCACCTGTAACTTTTTATGATTGGTTATTTGCTCAAATCAAAATGGAAATAATAAATGAATTTAATTAATTATAATTTAATTAATTAAATGCAAAACTGGAAAAAAAACGTAATTCACCAGCCCGTATTGAACCGTGAATACTGTACCGAACGGTTCGATATTATATTGAGTATTGTGACATCCCTATTATATATATATATATATATATATATTCGATTACGATTCACCAGGTAACGATTCGATTCGATTCTACGATGCATTGTGATGCATCAAAATTCTACTGCACACAAAGCACATTTTTCATCAGTCATGAGGCAATACAAGCAGATATTAAACAACAGATTGTATTGACTGCTATGTGTCTCCTGTATCTTTGACACAAAAGTTATTAAATAAAATAAAACGTAATTAAATAAAATGCAATTAACCCTTAAATGCATGACTGTTTCACCAAACATTCTTACATATTCAGGTCGTTAGCGACCCGGATCCTTATTTAACATGGATAGACCTCTACCTGTCGTGATAATATATAAAACTCCTGATTTTAGAGTAGCAGCTACAGAAGAATAAAATAAAACCTATTTCGTTACCTTTTGGAGCTTGGAAGTATTCAGTTTGAGCAGATGTTTAATACCATCATCATATGACCTCGTCAGAGCTCGTTTACCAGTATATTCAGCATCTGCCTCATATTCGCGATCTCTAGCATATTCTCAAAACTCATTTTCAGTGTCTTCAAAATCAATATTTTGATCACTGACAGCTTCTTGACCACATTCATCATCAAGAGACAGTGACACTAACATATGATTGTGTTTAGTACTTGCTGTCTGCTGTAAATCACTGAGCCATTTCAAGTTTTGCAGATTATAATTATTGTTTCGTTTTCTGTCAGAGGTGTAAAACTATGAGTGAAACGTCACTTCATCATTGCATCAGACATTGCCACCTTGTGGAATAAAGGTGAATTGCGGCGTTTTTCGTCATTATAGATTCATTGATTATTGTGCAAAAAAAATATACGTACAATCCTACACATCTCGGGTCGTTAGCGCGTTTTTAATAACCCGTCTATCGCGGTCATCTCCCTCCGCCTCAGCCATCTTCCTTGTTGTTGTTGTTATTCTCCCGGAACCGGAAGTATTTGAAACTTCACAACTTTATCGTCCGCCAGAAAATAAACAGTGACATAATCGATTATGGCACTTTGCCGCATCGATGCTAAATCATTCATGCCCCGCATCGCAGAATCGATTATTGTTGACACCCCTAATATTATATATATATATATATATATATATATATATATATATATATATATATATATATATATATATATATATATATATATATATATATATATATATATATATATATATATATATATATATATATATATATTCATTCTGTAAGAAGCATATCAAGGTTTTGGCGTGGCCTAGCCAGTCTCCAGACCTAAACCCAATAGAGAATCTTTGGAGGGAGATCAAACTCAAACCGTGTTTCTCAGCAACAGTCCAGAAACCTGACTGCTCTAGATAACATCTGTGTGGAGGAGTGGGCCAAAATCCCCCCTGCAGTGTGTGCAAACCTGGTGAAAAACTACAGCAAACGTTTGACCTCTGTAATTGCAATTTGCAAACAAAGGCTACTGTACCAAATATTAACATTGATTTTCTCAGGTGTTCAAATACATATTTGCTGCTGTATCATACAAATAAATAGTTACAAAATCATACATTGTGATTTTTGGATATATTTTAGTGGACATGCACCTATGATGACAATTTCAGACCCCTGCATGATTTCTAAGTGGGAGAACTAGAACAATAGCAGGGTGTTCAAACACCTATTTTCCTCACTGTATATTATATTATATATATATATATATATATATATATATATATATATATATATATATATATATATATATATATATATATATATATATATATAATATTTAGTTTAGCAATAACTAAAGTAATTTATGCCATGGTCTGTCTGAATATTCAATTCTGATTGACTGGAAGGTGTACAAAAGCACAGGTAATTCAAAGTTATCAAAAATACCTTTTTGTATTAATTAGCTGTTTTCATTAAAGCACATGCACACACACGGCACTCACATACAGAGATCGCACAGCAGATTCAGGAGCACAGAAACTATTTATCAATGCTGCCCGTGACTTTTAGCAACAAAATAGCTAAGCTACTGGATCACTACATTATATTTCTCAGCAATGATGGGGTTACTCGCTATTTTAAAGTAATAAAGGCACATCTGCATTGTTAAGTGAGATGCTGAAAAGACGCAGTCACGCATGTATGACTCTCTCGCTCTCTCTCTCATTCAAATAAATGCTATAATCCATTAATTCAAATAAAAGAATTATTTTATAAACTACTTATTTTATCTCTTATCTTTATCATTTCGAAGCGTGCACAATGTTAGATCTAACTAGCCATAACTGACGAAAACGTCACCCTTCAAATATTGCACTGCAAACATCAATAACAGTTAAGTTGTCAATGTTATGTCAGTTGTCAAGAAAGCTAACCTCTTGTAACGAAGTAGCTCACTTTTAGGTACTAAATCATCATCATCGGAGGCTGACATGCTGCTCTTATCACTCAGACTGGTGTTGTTGTGTGCGCTAGGGAAAGTAAATGCACCATACGACATTGCGTCGCTGATATCACAATATGACACTTTTTATCATGTAAAAATGTATGCCGGCATTACCGTGGACGTGGATATGATAAGGCACACCCCTAATTGACATTCATGTTAAGCTTCTTCCATTTTCTAATGATTGCTCCAACAGTGGACCTTTTTTCACCAAGCTGCTTGGCAATTTCCCCGTAGCCTTTTCCAGCCTTGTGGAGGTGTACAAGTTTGTCTTTAGTGTCTTTGGACAGCTCTTTGGTCTTGGCCATGTTAGTAGTTGGATTCTTACTGATTGTAAGGGTTGGACAGGTGTCTTTATGCAGCTAATGACCTCAAACAGGTGCATCTAATTTAGGATAATAAATGGAGTGGAGGTGGACATTTTAAAGGCAAACTAACAGGTATTTGATGGTCAGAATCATAGCTGATAGACAGGTGTTCAAAAACTTATTTTGCAGCTGTATCATACAAATAAATAGATTTAAAAAAATCACTTAGGGAGATCTTGCAAAATAGCAAGGTGTTCAAATACTTATTTTCCTCACTGTTTATACAGGTCCTTCTCAAACAATTTGCATATTGTGATAAAGTTTATTATTTTCCATAATGTAATGATAAAAATTAAACTTTCATATATTTTAGATTCATTGCACACCAACTGAAATATTTTGGCATACAGCTCATGAAAACCCAATACCCAGCATATCATGAAAAGGTTCTCTAAACAAGCTATTAACCTAACCATCTGAATCAACTAATTAACTCTAAACACCTGCAAAAGATTCCTGAGGCTTTTAAAAACTCTCAGCCTGGTTCATTACTCAAAACCGCAATCATGGGTAAGACTGCCGACCTGACTGCTGTCCAGAAGGCCATCATTGACACCCTCAAGCGAGAGGGTAAGACACAGAAAGAAATTTCTGAACGAATAGGCTGTTCCCAGAGTGCTGTATTAAGGCACCTCAGTGGGAAGTCTGTGGGAAGGAAAAAGTGTGGCAAAAAACGCTGCACAACAAGAAGCGGTGACCGGACCATGAGGAAGATTGTGGAGACGGACCGATTCCAGACCTTGGGGGACCTGCGGAAGCAGTGGACTGAGTTTGGAGTAGAAACATCCAGAGCCACCGTGCACAGGCGTGTGCAGGAAATGGGCTACAGGTGCCGCATTCCCCAGGTCAAGCCACTTTTGGGCTACAGAGAAGCCGCACTGGACTGTTGCTCAGTGGTCCAAAGTACTTTTTTCGGATGAAAGCAAATTTTGCATGTCATTCGGAAATCAAGGTGCCAGAGTCTGGAGGAAGACTGGGGAGAAGGAAATGCCAAAATGCCTGAAGTCCAGTGTCAAGTACCCACAGTCAGTGATGGTCTGGGGTGCCATGTCAGCTGCTGGTGTTGGTCCACTGTGTTTTATCAAGGGCAGGGTCAATGCAGCTAGCTATCAGGAGATTTTGGAGCACTTCATGCTTCCATCTGCTGAAAAGCTTTATGGAGATGAAGATTTCGTTTTTCACCACAACCTGGCACCTGCTCACAGTGCCAAAACCACTGGTAAATGCATTATATATATATATATATATATATATATATATATATATATATATATATATATATATATATATATATATATATATATATATATATATATATATATATATATATATATATATATATGGGCCGGGACCCGATTAAAAAAATTAATCTAATTAATTAGAGGCTTTGTAATTAATTAATCTAAATTAATCGCATTTTAACTGCATATAAATATTTGGCCTGAGAACAGTGAGAAATAACGTCATTTTTCACATGGATTTTTAGTATACCATTGAATAATGACTGAATACATAAGCTTAATCAACAAAATATTGTTTATTTATTTCAATCCAGCAGACCAGTGCAATGTTTGCCATTAAGTGTAGCAAAAGCATATTTGTGATATTTGAGGCTCAAGGGTTGTCAACCCTGGTTTTGGTTAAGAAATGTAATTTTGCCAAAGAAGGTTTTTTTTTTTTAAAGCAACCTACTTCAGTGTAGCTAATATTATGACATCGCGCTTAACACTGAGGATTTAAATTTGCAACGAACGGGTGTGGGTGGATGGTTTGTTTTTAACAACGGATTCGGTGACGTTAGAGCTGATCGGCGCATCTCTTGTATCCCCATCTCCAATCTTGTTCTTATTTCAAATGTCCTTTCTGTCCAATATTTTTTGCTTCTTACAAAAGCCACAAAGCTCTTATATATTTAGCATTCCTCTTTAATAAAGAAGAAAGTGGGCTAATTATTATCCGATTAATCGATTACAAAAAGAACAGTAAAGAAAAGCCAAATAAATAAAGCCAATGGGAAGTTCAGCTTTTTTGTGTGCATACATTACTTACATATACTTTACAATGCATATATATTATATTTGAGATATCTTCCTCATGTAGTCATAACAGCACAAAAGAATATTACAGCATTGTATCTCTCCATGTCTTGTGTAAACTTATTTGAAGCAAAAAAGGTACATGAACTAAATAAATAATGACAATCGTGAGCTCTAAATACCCTCCGAAATTGTCTTTCTCCCATCTTTATCTCTCTCATAGTCGCCCACAGAGACCTAGAGATTAAGAGGTCAGGGGCATAACTGTTCTGTGATCCATCTAATGTACTCCACTAAGATGTCACTGCCATTTAACAGGTCTAGACCCAACAGAAGTAGTGCTAGAGAGCAATGGCTATCATTACTAAGGGGTCAAGAGTTGTCTAGTTAGCATGGGTCAGTTACCCCACTGGTAGATGCCATAATTACACCATTCTGTTATGAAATGCCATCTTTCTCCATTACCGGCCAATCAAAAGTAGTGTATTCTGACTAGAAATACATTATACAAACATTTTAACAGAAATATGTACTGGTAATTTTCTGCCAGGACATTATCCAATACTCAGATTTTAAGGAAATTTCTGTTAAAGGGATACTTCACCGCTTTTTCATATTAAACTATGTTATTCCCTTAACTAAAACGAATTGTTACATACCTCTCTCGTCGCAGTGGGTGCACTTAATCTCTCTGACGTGCAGTGATGATCTGATAGCATTTAGCTTAGCCCACTAAGCCCAGTTCATTCACTATGGAACCAAACAGAGGTCAAGTTAGAAGTACCAAACACCTCCATATTTAAATAGGGGAAAAGTGGAGGTGTTTGGTACTTCTAACTTGTTCTCTGTTTGAGACGAGAGAGGTATGTAACAACTCGTTTTAGTTAAGGGAATAACATAGTTTAATATGAAAAAGCGGTGAAGTAACCCTTTAACACAACCTAATACAATGCAATCCCTATTTTTATGTAAAAAAAAATTCTAACAGTGCAAGCAACATATAAATCCTGATTATTTCACTTATACTACAGGGCAGTTGAATGTATGAATCAGATTTTTTTTAGGGAAATGCGTGGCTAAAGTAGTTCCAGGCAGGTCTCGACCTGCGTTACAGTTCGCCAAATGGTTTATTTAAAGGTCCTTACAGACTATATCAAAAGACCCACAAAATCACACTCACCAAGCAAAATAAATAGAATAAACAATAGTATAAAAAACAAATACATATTTTCATGTTTTTGCCACAAAATTACATTTTATTTGGTTGTGTATAGTTTCTCCAGCTCTGTCTGTCACTTAAATGCACAGACATGCGTATTATGTATAGTACAGACACACAGAAAAGAGTTGTCAGTGCTGCTCTAAAGATTTTATCAGTAAAATAGTTTAACAACTTAAGTTACATAACATTTCTCACTAGCGAGGTAATGGTGCTTCTCGAGTAGATAAACTTAGTTTCACTATTAGTAGACAACACTGGTGCCAAACACTGTTGAGACGCAATACAACCGAAAGGTAATACAACCACTTAATCTCTTTTTTTTTTTTTTACTCTCTTACTGCATTAATAACTGCATTAGACCTTTCTCAGTGGCTTAAGCCCTCGTTATTAGCGTTACAACAGAGGCTTGGGATGAGATTGTTAAGAAGTTAGTCCTACACACAAGTTCGGTTTAAGGACAAAAACCTGACAAATGTATTGAAATACAACATCTGTGTTTTGAGATGTGGTGACCGTAGTATAAATGGAATAATTGACTCTGGGCCATTTAATTATTGAAAAATAATGCATGTCAGAAGTGTGTTACCCCCATATGTGTGCATTATTTTTTTAATAATTCAACTGCCGTTGTCATTTTTTTCTCCCCACAATACTTTTTTTCTCTCTCAGCTGCCTTGGATGTCACAGTTCAGAATGGTACCATGAATCTTAAGCCCTACATAGTGACTATTAGCCAATTAATAATGTCAGGATGTAGTTTTCCTGTTATTCCGAAGGGTCCTGCTCCAGCCAAGTAGCTGCCAGTTTTAGAGATCTCAGGTTATTACTCTCTTTAATTTATTCCATTAACCTGCTTTTCATTTCGCCAGTGTTGCAAATACATGTTCATCTCTCAAGTAATATAAAAAGGCAATTCTTGCTGGCTTATAATATACAATCAACTATTCCAGAATACCTCCTTAGTTTGTTTTTGATTATTCACTTCCAACATAACGCACATCAACTGACAGGCACACTAAAAGAGACCAAACAGAATAAGCAACAATTTATCATCACCTTTCATGTTTAGGTGTGACAAATTACAACAACTGAACTGAGTAAAATCTATTACCCAGCTTTAACATTTGCATGTGAATACAATAAACATGATGAAAATGTAAAAAGATGCTACTCACAGCACATTAGGTTGCTACATTTGCATTGCATTAGTGTTTAGAGCACTCAGACGACTGTTTCCATTCGTCACTCATGTCTGTCCCATTAAAATGAAACTGGGACAAGCCAACAGTCCTTAATGTACACCAGCAGAGGACAGAATGTGTGGACAGGACATAATTCAAGCTATCTACGGTTAACATTAAAGAATGTAAGACATGGAATAGGAGTATATAATAGGGTCTATTGTAACAATTAACTCACCGGGGCAAGTGTTACTTAGCTATTTTGAAATTCATTGTTTATAGGGACATAATGCTCATTGTGTGTTCAGACGAAAAATGTCAAAGTTATTCCTACACACACACATATACATACACATATATACACCAGTACAAAACCATGTTACTACAAGAAAGAAAAAAAAGTCAAACTTGCTGAAGTGTAGCACAAAGCTTAAATCGCAGAACCATGCCAATTCCAAAAAGTAATGTACTGTGGAATTTTGCAGTTTCCAAACAGCGAAGCTCACAAATCTAAATCTGGTGTCATGAATTATTGAAGACTCTTTATAGAGCTTTCTCCACTGCTGAATATGAAGCTCTGTACAAGCCTAAGATCAAACACAACCTTGGACAGTAAGAGTTAAATGTAATGCTAAAAGTAGTTTCAATAGAAAAAAAAATTAACTTGCACGGGTGAGGGGTGCCAAAGTGTGAAGACACGGCACAAAGATTAGGCCCTCTTGAGATGGTCAGTGTTAGTAATGTCCATGGCAACCACGTCTACAAGAGACTACACAGGGAAATGAAAAAGTTAACAGGATAAGATTAGATGACAAGTTGATGTCTGGTTGGATTTTTCCCCACTCACACAGCAAGGAAAAATGGAGTCTGTTGTACGATCAGTCATCAGGAAACACAATATGAGAATTGGCCTCTTATGAGTCCTGAGGTAATGTAGCAACACCAGAGACCCAACAGTGTACGGGGTCTACGAGAAAACTGTTCAACCATGTACAGCAACACAGTTAATGACAGGCAGCCAATGGGGAGGAATTCATAACTTGAATCATCCAACAAACACCATGATTCCTCCTTGAGCTGTCATTGTACTCATATGCTGACCTTTAGTTGAGTTAACCATAAACCATTTATATTAAATAAGGCACTTTTAATGTATTCATTCTAGTTAATATTACTCCTAAATGCACTAATTGTAAATTCAAGTCAGTTTACTATAAAACAGGCTCTCAGCACTGCTTTCAATTTTATTCATCCTCTCTCACCTCAGCAGTTGTTGAGGTGATACAGTTGAATTGCATCAGTGTAGAAGCAATTTTAAAACGTATAATGAGAATCAAGAAAAGGTGAAAGTGTTCTTGCTTCCAAAACAGATAAAGCCTGAAGCCAGATTTAACAGGGTTTTTTTTAACCTTCGGAGGAAAAATATTTCTCCAGTGTGCATAACATTTAAAACAGCTATATATTAAGCCAGTAATTTATTTTTATTTTTTGCAGAATCTTCACAAGAGCGAATGTGTCTATAAAATTCAGAGAAAAGTAGGTTGCTAAAATGCACTTAATTTGGCATGATAGATTGGGTGCACGCTTCAGTGACTGTAATTGAATCTGTGACCTATTTCCTCAGAAGAAAATTGTCTCTTGGGTTTGTTTTTTCTTTCTATACATTTAAAAGGAATTCAATAGACTGTTTTCAGATTTGTACATTTACAGCCTAGCATTAATAATTCTCCTTGTAATGTGTAAAGCAATTGATCTTGCAATAATGGAATAGATGTACCGTACATTATGAAGATGGCATATTTTTAAAAATGACATCTTGCTTTATTGATTTTAATCAAACCCTTGTCACTGTAATCACAAAAAATAAATAAAAAAAAATAACATGATTTACCAACAATCAAAAATTTGCTGCAGTAACCCATATCAAAAAAAAAAAAAATTCACAGCAGCCTACAGTCTAGAATGATGCTGCTCATTATTTTTTTCAGCCTTTCCTTCTGGGCTTGGGTACAGTCTGATTTTAGTGACACAGCTAGCAAAACAATCATGTACAGACACTTTTGGCTCAAGTCTGATCCACTTGTTTTTGCCAGGAACAGCAGTAAAGTACACTTTCCCCCTTCTACTGAAGTCAATAATCTAATTCGGATGTTTCATCATCCAAAACAATCAATGCTCTCCATATTTAACTTACGGTCAGAAAAAAATATAAATAAATTTGGAGTCCTTCAGAGCATGAGGGAAACAGAAAGGGTAGCAGGTAATGAAAAGACATGTTTGGCATTTAGTCTGCGCTGTCAGCTGAAATTGCTGCAGAAATAAACGCTTGCAGAAACAGATGTTGTGCAGACGTCAAAAAAAAAAAAAAAAACAGCCACAAATCAGCATAAAAAAATACATGAATGAGCAAGCTGATGAAAGGATGGATTATATTTCTCTTGCCATAAACTAAATACATTAAAATTATATCCAATGTTGTAACTAAGAGAAAATAGCTAATGACGTAAAAGAGGAATACAATTATTGTTGACATTAGCAAAGTGAAGAACCAAAACACATTTGCACAGCATCAGGCCTCAATGGCTGGTTTATTTATTGATTTATTTGTAATCATCAGTTTGTAATCATCCATATATAGAGATATAGTGGAATGAAATGACCTGAACTGCAATGAAAAGTCCACCACAAAAACAACAATTATACATTTTGCACATCTCCAATCTGAGTGAATTGGCACACAACTGGCATGCACCCTCAGTACTGTAGCAGTGCCATGATATAAAGTTAAGGAAACTAAACAACCAAGAGAAATATATGTCTACCTCAGGTGTAACATTTGATCTGTATGTCAGCATCAGGAATAAGTAATCTTGTTCACAGTAGAGGAAGCGGCTTACATGTACAAAAGTGAAGACTTAAATACATGAACACAGCTTTTGTCTTTATCAGCTTTGCCATACTGCCCCTGATAATCATAAATATGTATAGCTTGCTCCATTTCAGTAAATCTGATTGATTGAATGAATGAATGAATGACCCTTTGCTCTGGTCTTAGTCATCAGCCATTTGCACCGCCTTACTGGTAATCTATTCCAGCAGTGAATGTTGAATTTTCTGTCAAAATTTGAACTACTAAATTTGTGGAAGCAAATTTGTAAAGTGAAATTAAAAGGACCAAAAATTGGCTGTCGAATAATAGGTTGTATTTTTGTACAATGAATATTTTGGAAGTGAAATCTGAAAGGTTATGGATTACTGAATTATTAAAGGGGTACTTCAGCACTGGGAAGATGAATGTGTATTACAACTAGGTCATTTATGTAGTAGAAATTATTTTTGAATTTAGTGCCTTCTAGACTGAGAAAAGCTGAGAAACGAAAAATGTATTTTTGCTCATGTGGATGTAAGACAACAACTCCCAGAATGCACTTGCTTCGCTGCCCTATTACTGGATCACTTGCCCACCGCGGCAATGCCCCTACCATTGTTTTCATTTTCATAATAATAAAATGATTCAGTTCAGTTAGAGAACAGACACTACATTTAAAAACTGAACGTGTCTGTTCAATACCATATATACCCAAATATAAGACGACCCTGATTATAAGATAACCCATTTTTCAGACTTATTTTTGGGGGAAAAATAGATTTTTGTGGAAAAAACCTGTTTTTCTGGACATTTTTTTAATTTGAAAATTCTACTGATAATTAATTCGATTTTTTTTTAAAACACCATTCATTACAGGGCCCGACATTAAAGGTCCCGTTCTTCGTGTGTTTTCTTGAGAGCAACAAGACCACGCCCCCTATTTTGTGTGTGCTTGTGGCCGGAGGGTTAGTCAACAAACGGTTCTAGTGACGTCATTCATGAAGGAAGTGCAGCGGTGTAGTCCAAACCGGCCATTCGCTGTAGGCTTTGAAAGGGAACTTCTGTTAAATAAAATATCTCGCTTGGCATTGAACTTTGAGCTTTATAACTTTACAGGTATTATTTATGCTCCAACAGCAACATTTCACACTAACTAAAGTTTGAAAGATGGAATCGCAAAGAACAGGACCTTTAAGCATGTTCATGTGCTTGTCCTTCGGATAAGTAAATCGGTCATTCACTGATTGTTTTTAAAGGGCATATTTCCCCTAATCTTGTATTATATTCTTAAATTTGATCTATACATTCAATTAAAATAAGACACTGTAGGGCTGTTACCAATCAAATTAAATAATTTACACTGAAAAATTACAACTGCATTAAATAATGTTTTGAGATTTGCATTTTTTGGATAAATAAGACATTTTAGAAAGTTTAAACATGAAAATAAACCACATGTAGGTGGCAGCCGGTGAGTCTTAATGAGTTAGTCATTGAGTCGATTCATCCAAACGATTAATTAAAACGGCTGATCACCGGTAATTCAAGATTGAGGCGGTCGTTTACGAACAGGTTATTGAATCTTTGATTCAACCGATTCATTCAAACACTGAATCATTCAGTCATGCACACTGTAAGACGCGTTATGGTTCTGCTGTTTGGAACTTTGTTTGGAACTATTTTCACTGCTGAAATGAAACAAAAACACTCAATACTGCATCTAAAATGTAAGTGATTTGTTTTTGGAAATCAGTGTCGTTTTCAGTCGTGATGGTATTCAGGAAAACACTCTTTTGGTTGAGTGTTGTTGTTTAATATGTTGTAAATATAAAAACAACAGTTTGAATGTTTAGAGCAGTTTCTCGGTGTTAACGGCGTTCATGTGTTATGATTTGTATATCGGGATTTATCCTCGAGAGGCTGCGCTAGCATCAACAGCGTGACCTTGTTATCGTCAGTTTAAAGCTACACTGTGTAACTTTTTTAGTTTATTCTTAGCTAAAATCACTTAGTTCTTTCAAAAATATATGTGCTCAATAATGTATATTTACTTCTTTCAAGTAATAAAGTATTCTCGTAATTTTATAATATGTCATTGAAAATACATACGGGTGAGGGTTCGGATGGCGGTCGCCATGTTGCTCCTCCATCTTGAAAGTACATTTGCCAAAGAGTGCCATATTCCCGTAAATTCAAGCTTCGCTTTTCGCGTTTTTACACTTGATGGCACTGTGTCGCATGTGAAGAGGAGAATTGCTTGAGGCTGCTATATGATGATGGAGGATCACTCTTAAGCCCCTTTCACACTGCACATCGGACCCGCAATATTCCCGGAACATTGCCGGGTCGCCTTCTGTGTGAAAGCAACCACGTCCCGGAATTGATTACCGAATTCGACCCGGGTCGGGGACCTAGTAACATTGCGGGATATGTATCAGAGTCGCCAAGGAAGCGGAAAAGAGAATTAAGACGGCAACGCAACGGGCAAATCAACAAGACAAAAGTAAATATTGGAGTGGCCTTTCCAAGATGGAAAGAGCTCATGAGGAGCAACGATTTTAAAAAGGACGCCGACGTTGCCTGCTTTCTTCTCGACAGGTAACATTAATTCAGCCTATTTGTGTATGTTGGAAGTTTTATTGTTGCTTGGCTAATTATATCATGGTGTGCTGAGCATAACACTAGAACGACGTCTAGGATAGTTTTCCTCGCGTCAATGATGAAAAAGTATTGTTTACCTTATAACATAAATCCGTGTTCTATGACGGATAACATGAGATTAATATTTGAATTGCATTATAATTTGTTTGCCTTACGCTAGTGATGTCGTACAATATACAGAATAACGATAGCACTGATAAAAAAAGTTCCTTTACTAGGATTAGCTTGCATTCATCTGGGAACCTGATAGCTGATGTTAGCAATGAAATGGTAAAAAATAACGAAAACGTAAAACTATTATTCATTTTACATATATTAATTTGATCATAGATCATTTGGCAAATTAAATAACTGCAAATTATAATAGTTTTCAAAAGTAACCTCATCACTTGCAACACTCACCGAAGAGGTCGAACTGGAAGCCATGACTAAATCGGCCACCGTAGGAGTTGAAAAAAAAAATCGAAATTGAGAGGAACAGAAACTATTATTCACTGGATGGTCATATACCTTTTTACCACTAGATGGGGGAAAATATCACACAGTGTAGCTTTAATAGATATGTGATTTTGTATAGATCGCAAATATAAGATGACCCCTAGGGCTGGGCGATATGACGAAATATATCGTCTGGACGATAGAAAATGTCTATCAATTTATATAAGGCTCTATCGCTTACGCCACGATAAGGCATTTACGTCAGAATTTTACGTCAAGATGCACCTCACGCCACGGCATGCCCATGCACGCTGCAATACATAAACAAACATGGAGGAAGACAGTAGTAGACGCGGTTCAGACCAGGGTAATTCTCAGAGTAATTCTGCCAGAGTGGTGGAATAAGCGCTCAAAACAAACTTCAGACACAGACGCTGCAACGGGCTTTTACGCGTGGCACACCATATATCCATATATTGAAATATTTTAATGGCAGGTGTAGGGATGGCGAAAACTAAACATTTTCTTGACCGACCCTCATTAGCCGGTTGAAACCGACTAACTGATTAGTTTAAAATATGCTGCGCTATTTGAAATAACAGCCGTGAGCCGCGTTCCCTCTCTCTCTCCCTCTCTCTCTCTCAAACACACACACACCCACACACACTGTCCTAGTGCTGCCGCCTCCCTTCCACTCACATCACTTTTTTTAAATCCCCCACAGCGCGAAACATGAGTCCTGCACTGAGGAGCTTGTTTGTAATCTGAGGACAATGGCTCCTTAGTTTCGAAATGGTTTGGGTACAAGCTGATCGCGTTGAAAATAAAGGCATTTGTCTAGCGTTAGAACCTCGTTTGTAACATTGCCGCGGCTCATTTAAGAAAATGACAGCTCCGAAGAGACGCCGCTTTAGTTCGAGGTAGTGCTAACAATTATAAATAAAGACGATCAACACCTTATGTGTTACCACTGAAATGTAGATGTAATATATTTCCAAATGTAAGCCCATCTTAAGTGAAATGCACGCTTCATACTGTCGTCTGCCCTGGCTCTAACCTCGAGTGTTTTAGCCTGTTTACTTTTTGCAAACCTTGTGAGCGCGCAAACCCAAACGCTGTGACCTCGCGCCAAATGTTTTTATTGGTTTATTAAGTACAAACAAGAGAGTTATGAAAAATTGAGTGCGAGGGATATGTTCACTTCACACAAAAATATTTTGGAATGAGATGGCTAACTGTAGTAGCGTTTAGTCCACTGTATAATAGCCTAATTTAGAGATCCCTTTTTTTTTTTTTTACCGACAACTTTGATCGGTAAACATTGATACGGTCAACCATCGGTCAAACGGTCATCGGTTAACATCCCTAGGCAGGTATTAACATTTACTAACAGTCTTGCTTGAAAAAAAGGTTCTAAATAAAATAAAAATCTAGTCTATACTACCTTTATTTGTTTTTTCAAACTACCTTTATACTACCTTTATTTGTTTTTTCAAATCATTTCAAACTGCATTCCCACATTGCAATTTTGTATAGACTATTCATAAACTGAATTAACAGAAAAATTGCTATATATCGTTGTGTGTATCGTTATCGGGATATCAAATGAGCTATATCGGGATATGAAATTTTGGCCATATCGCCCAGCCCTAATGACCCCCCACTTTTCAGCCTATTTTTAGGACACAAAACCTTGTCTTTTATTCGGGTATAACGTGAGTGAGCAGAGCGAGTGTCAACACAAATGCAGGAGTCAGATTACATTTATCACAAGAGAGAAGAGCTGAGGTAAGCGCGGTTATGGCATACATTCATGGCACATTCAGGTCATGCCTATGGAAGCTTAAAGGGGAGGTGAAATGTTGTTTCATGCATACTGAGCTTTTAACACTGGTAAAGACTTGGATTCCCATCCTAAACATAGACAAAGTTTCAAACACTAAGTTGGACGTTTGATGGAGTATTTCTGTTTCAAAAATACTCCTTCCGGTTTCTCACAAGTTTCTGAGAGTTTTTTTCGAGTATGGGTCGGCTTGACGTCGATAGAGCGGAAGGTCCTTGTATGGGCCATAGGGGCTCTACAGCCTATCTTTCTTTTATAAATATAATAAAACTAAAGACTTTTCGGAGATATGAAGGATGCAATACTACTCTATAGGTACTCAAGATTGACGTGAGATTGACTGAAAGTGAGTGTTTCACCCCCCCTTTAACTTTCATAGGAATTAATTTTAAAAGTTGAAACGCTTACTTTGCTCCGCAACGCTCCGTTTACATTGATGCCCGGAGCTGCCCAAGCCGAGCGCTTCAAGTGCGATTCCATAGACGGGTTGAAAACGTGGAACTAGCTCCTACTACTGGCTGTAATCTCTAGCCTCTGGCCAAAAAAAAATACTCAGATGACACAAAATTATGATATTTGCGTCATCTGAGGATTTTTTTCCAGAAATAAAATACATACATTTCTCATCTCAGGGGATATGAGGGGGTGGGGGGTATGCAATGCATATTATTTTTCCAAATAGTGCTTTTCAACAAGTTTTTTTGTTTAAAAGAAAATTGGCATTATTATACAATGAGTATTCTAGGGGCACCATAGCTCAATGTGACATTTCAGCTCAAAATACCCCACAGATAATTTATTATAGCGATCTTTTTACGATTAAGCATGCAGCTATACACTTCATCAGGGTATATGCAGAAATCCTGAAGTTAATTTCAAGACCTTTTTAAGACTTTTTAAAGACCTTCTCAAAATATTTTAAGACCTCATCGCACTTCAAGTTCTAATCGTCAACAAACCTTTAATAAACAGTTGTAGTCGAATGTAGACTTAAAATCTCTATCGTAGGCCAATTTTGTATTTCTTACATTGCATATCTGTTTCGCAACGTATGGAGGGCGACATTACCTAACTGCGCATTTCGCAAAATACATGACGTCACCCGTAGAGAGCGCTCGCCAGGGATGGAGATTCACTTTTTTCAAAGTTTACCACTCAATGTTTTTACCAGCCACTTTTTTGTTTTTAACTGACAATGTGTAACTGCATGTGACAATTAATACTACAAGCTCTACAATACTTAAGCAGTTTATTTAATCTCAAGTCTCAATGAAATACTGACATTTTCACGATGATTTGTGGTCTTTTATGGCTTTCAGTTTTATGGTTTTTAGTCCCAACAATGAAACTATTCCTTCTGGCATCTCTGAAGTGTGTTGACAACATACCGAGCAGAACATTGTCAGAATGGGATGCACCGAAATCACTTCTTGGCCAAAACCAAAAAAGAAGAAACAAAAGCCGAAAACCGAAAAATAAAATTCAAACTAAAATGTTTAACTTGACCTCACTCATGTGTACATTAAATAATAATGCACATGCCTACTGGAATGCAGAAAGGTACAGAAATTGAATAAAGTAATCAAATGTAAAATAACTGCATATTTAATTGTTTAAATGAAAGATTAATCCTTATTAAACTTACAAAAGCTATTCAATCAAGAACATTGTTTAATGTCAAACTAAATATAAGGACATCACTCGGGCAGCAGTAAAGGCTACTGCGCCTTTAAGACCAGATGTAGGGATAATATGCTCGTCTTTCTCGACTGTGCATACTATACAGTTCACAGGCATATTCAGACGATGTCTGCTACGATACTCATCAAGATGGACATGTTGACATACTTCTTGTGTGTAGTTTGTCCGTTTAAGCCCAAAACTGGAAAGATAACTCAATATTTGCGCGCTGTGAGTCGAGCGCGCGCTCTCGGATGATGCACAGCGTCAGATCTTCTCTCAGCGCGCGTGCGAGTCTCACAGCGCATCTTCACGCGAGTGATGACGGGGAAAACGACTGGTCATATGCGCACATACGGCAGCACTCGCATGCATTGAACAAAGTTTACAAAGAGGTGAAACAGCTCGGTAGGTGGAGCGAGTTTACCCGCCACAACTCTAAATCAGCCGCATTTGGCTGGTGGCGGTGCTAATTTCCACCCTTGGCGCGCGCGCTCCGAGCCGATCTCAGACTGAGCGCCCCGTCGTTTAATACTTATGGGGATGAAAAGAAATATATTCATAAATACTTTTTGGAGTCAAACTCTTTTGACAAAGCTTGAACAAAATACTTTCAAAATTTAAGACTTTATAAAGCCGTGATAAGACTTTTTAATACTTTATAAGGGTCTTAATTTTCCCAAAATTGATTTATCACCTTTTAAGACTTTTCAAGACCCCGCGGATACCCTGTTCATACTACCTGGGTGAAGGAAAAACTTCCCTTTTTTAATATGGATTTGTTTCTTGATTTCTTCTAGATTTGATCCACAACAAGCAGTCATTCTGCTGCAAAGTTAAGTATTTTGTACCTGCAGTGAAGCACTGCATATTTTGCAAAACGTACTGTAATCAGTTCTCATGAAAGCAAATTGTCATGACCTAAATTGATTACTAATTTGCATTTGCTTCTATAGAATTTTTTATCATACGTGTACACCATTTTATGGTTATTTCATTGATGTTGTCATAACAACAAATAATAAAACTTGCTGATGAATCATCAATTCATATTTAAGCTGGTCACACCAGCAAACCCAACACCTAGCACGGCTGCTGTTGCTAAAAATCTCACCCTCCTCGATGGAGGCTTGTCACACTCAACGATTAAGAATGGAACAGAGGTGAAAGATTTAACGACTGCCTCTGACATTTCTCTTCACTTCCCTGTCATGTACTGCAACACCCCATTTTGGCAGCATATCAAATCGCAAAAGCATTGCGCAAACATAAACAGTTATGATAGACTGAATTAGTATGCAATTCATGGAGTGATTTAACCCTATGTGAATGTGTGTCAGGGTGTATGCATCTGTCCCTTCAAATATTTACATAGAACAGGATTTTTCCAAAGTGCAGATAAATAAAAAAAAAATGCTAGCAAAATCAAGAAGCATTATTTAAACAACAAAAAAGACAGCTTTATTGATTACACTACTCCATGAAGCACGTTGAATGGTGTTATCAAATAATATAATTTAAATTATCGAGTTAATGTTTAGAAGGAAGAAAAAAATACATTTATTGACAATCAATATCAAATAAATTGATGACAACATTCACAAAGCATGATGAGGGAGTGTGCGCCTACTGCTGAGCTCTATCATCCTAAATTGTTTGTCATGATTTTCTGATTGGTGCAGTTTTTTAACTGAAATGTGGCTATTAAATACAATATGGAAGAAGTTATTGTATTGAAAGTCACACTGACTGGCTTCAACAAAAGCATACATCACAGATTAATAACCTCATAGCTCACAATAGGTCTGTCTTGAAAAGTCTATACAAATGTATTTCTCTATGGGGAAATGAATAGGATTTTTACTTCTGGGAACACTTAACTGAGTTCGATTGATTGTGTTTGTACAAGAAAATCGGTACTATTTTATTCACTGTACCAAATGTAACTGATAGTCCTACAAACTTGCACTTTAAGCTTGGCTTGGTAAAATAAGTTTCCAAGTAGCTTCCTCAACACTGCAATACATCTGTTAATGCTAAACAGTTGAGACATGAAATTGCAGATAAAATCATGATACCTGAACCGTTTGCCTACTGTTTTTGTATTCCATATTGGCCCATACATAATTGTCGAAACAGGCGTAGTAAACAACCAACGAAAATAACTATTTTAATCTTTCCCATCTCAATTAGTGAGACAATCACTAAAGCGAACCAGTGTTAGCAAACATAGCTCAATTTTCAGACAAATTATAGATGTATATTTACAAGTTTCTACTGAATATATCTGTCTACTACAAAATTAAAAAAAAAAAAAAAAAGAGGAAACGTGTAAAAAAAGAAAAGTTAGACATTAACAATGTCTTACTTACATTTAACTAGTTTCACCAATTAGTAGGGATGTCCCGATCAGGTTTTTTTGCCCTCAAGTCCGAGTCCTAGTCATTTGATTTTGAGTATCTGCCGATACCGAGTCCCGATCCGATACTTCTATAATACATTAAAAAAAAGAATAAAGAAGAGCAAAAAAATGAACCAGGATGTTCCTTATTTTTTATTTTATACATCTTATTTTAACATTCAACAACTCTAACAAACAGAGCACTTCTGTGAGATAGATTGAACAATCAAGTAATAAATAACATAAATTCTTCACTTTTGGATTTTAGTGCAACAGTAAATATAAAAAAAGTCCGGGGACCGGAGTTGCGCAGAGCAGGAAGTACAATGGTGATATCAAAAGCACACCCATACTCTCACAGATGCAGAACAATGAATTATGTTGGTGTGAAATAAACAGTTATGGAAATTAAATTAAAATTAAATAATCTGCTACCAAATATACCAAAAAAAAGTCTGTTAGTGCCTCAGTGACAACTTCACTCAGAGAAGACGACGATCTCAGCTGTCAATCATGATGTCACACAGCCGTTTTTATAGCATCAAATAACTAACTAAAACTAAACTTATTTAAAAAACGAACACTTGAAATGAAATCATCGTGATGATAACTGCCTACAATGACAAACTAACTTTGGGGAAAAAAATATTTGAAGTATAGCCTAATTAACAATGCTTTTCAGGTTTTTATAGGTCTAACATTAGTTTTTAGGTAGAGTAATTGAATAAAGTAGGCTAATCAAATGTAAAATAGCTGCATATTTAACTGTTTAAATTAAAGACTAATCCTTACAAAAGCTATTCAATCAAGAGCAGTGAGTGATTCCTTATATTTTGTTTGACATTAAACAGACAGCAGTAAAGGCTACTGCCCCTTTAAGACCTAATGAAAGGCTCTGTGTCGTCTTTCTCGACTGTATAAAGTCCTCTTGAGGCATATTCAGACTATGTCTGCTTGGATACTCATCAAGATGGACATGTTGACATACTTCTTGTGTGAGTTGGTCCGTTTAAGCGCAGACTTGAATGAGAACTCGCGAGAATATTTGCGCGCTGTGAGACGAGTGCGCGCTTTCGGATGATGCACAGAGACAGATCAGCGCGCGCGCTCTCATTCGCGTCTTCTGGCGAATATACCCGGGGGATAACTGTGAAAATGTCTCCTCATATTCAAAGATACGGCAGCACTCGCATGCATTGAACAAAGTTTACACTGATAGACCGTTTTGGCCACGTTTTTCTTTTATTAGTGCTGTTGTAATGTATCAATGAGGAGCCAGCACATTGTATCCATCTACAAAAACATAGGATACATAACGCATTATTTTCAAGTTACAACTCATATTATTGATGCGTCATCAGATGCGAGATGAACCGCGGTGCAACTGCGAACCTTTTACACGGCACCCCTGCTCACCTCACCCCATAGGGCTGGACGATATGGCCAAAATTTATATCACGATATATTTCTTAATTTTGGTCGATACGATATAATTTCGATATCGATATTAACTATATAAAACTACCAAGAACTGCCACAAGGGATTTCTGTATACCTACAAACTTCTGAAAAATTAATTTGCCAAGTCTATGAAACCTCCTCCTATAAAACTATATATTTTAGAAATAAAAACGGTACAAATAAATTAATGTTCACCTTTTATTTGTATTTAGCCTTTATACGAACAAGAAATGTAAAATCACCATAAGACTCTCACTTCGCAGACGCAGTTTATTGAGCATTTTCTTTTAAGTTTTAAATTTCAGTGAAGAACGATTCATAGCGCTATATTCTCCTTTTATGCAAAACTATAGACCTTTATCTACTGATGCACAAAAAATAAATAAAAGAAGACTCAATTCAGTGGCCTATTTGTGCTGTTTGAGATGAGTGCACGCTGCTTTTTGCAAGGCTTTAAACACGAGCAAATGATGCATTATCGTGAGGCCATGTCTGACCGTCTTTCACAAGCATTGAAAGGTCATTTAAACGAGAATGATGCATTGGTGTTAATACATGACATTGTGTGCAAATGTGGAAAGTATTAAAACAAATGTGCCACTTGCCTCTTACATAAAAATAGTCTACATGGATTATTTTTAACGCTTGTCATCGTATTGTTAGACATTAGATTGATGCAGCTATGTCGATTGTTACACCCACTTCTCCGGCAAATTTTGCAGCACACTGAAACGAAGTTTAATATCAGCCCCATTCACACGAGATTCGTGTTATCTGGGGACCTCTGGCGATTTGTAATAATTGCAGAGAATGTCTGTGATCTTAATCCCGTGCGAATCGGCCATGTCTGTAATTTGTAAAGTAAAAATTCCCCCGCAAATGACCCATAGGCTATTTCGCCGAACACCGAGGTCCTGTGATAATATTAGTCCCGTGCGAATCGACATCTCTGTGATATAGTCAGGATTAGGCGGATTGTATATCATTTTTGCAAGCTTTTTTTCCTTCCTGTGAGCATTTCTATCTTTATCTTTCACGAAGAATAAAGTCTGCATTCATAATGCACACAGTTATGAATTTGCGTGCAGCCGCGCCCACGCGGATTATACTTTCACTTTAGAATGATTATCAATTTGGGAGTAATCTGATTGAATGGTGTGTTTAATATTAACATCAATACTGTTCTTAATGAAAAACATAACAGAACAGTATAGTACAATGACAATCTTGTTTAAATAGGCGCTTTTACATTTAGTTTTGAAACTGAATCTTCAGCCGTGTGTCAGCTTCTCACTCGTGATAAATTAAATCTGATTCCTGCCGCTGGTCTGAGCTCAGTTCATGGCGTCTGTTCGCTAACTGAACGAAATTATATTTATTTATAGGCTACTGTAAAATAATCAAAACGATATCGATGCCTGTTTATGATTTCATACAGCTATCTATAACGAAGTCTTGACATCATATCCGGGAGAAGTCAGTAAATTCGAGTAAAATCACAGGTTTTGCTTATCCCGTGCGAATGCGCCACGCAAAACTCAGATGTGGGGGAGTAATTTCTAAATCACAGAGGTCCCAGATAATACTAATCCCGTGTGAATAGTGCTTTAGATAGCCGAACCACTTCCACGCCACTAAAGAAAGTTAGTCTTTCTTCTCTTATCAACTATTTATTTCTCCTTACTTGTGGAAGCTCGTTCAGTCACATTTGTGTTGCGGTCGAGGAAACTTATAGCTAAAACGTGCCGCGTTGGATCTATCAGCCTACTGCTGCTGAGCACTGGCTGCATGTCCGTGGTGTACGTCATCACGCAAGAAGCCAATCGTGTTCTGCTCTTTCTGATGGCTGCGCCCTGAACGTCAGTCATATCGAAATATCGGAAATGTGTTTAAAAATCATATCACCGTTATTGAAAAAAATTATATCGCGATATATATTGATATTGAATTATTGTCCAGCCCTATCACCCCATAATATATCCGAGTCCTGATCGGGATGTAACGTCCGATTCCGATCGAAACTGAAATCACGCGATCGGGCCCGATTTCCGATCATGTGATCGGATCGGGACATCCCTACCAATTAGGGTTAAAAAACAAATCTGATTCTCATTTCTCATATTCTAAACCGTAAGACTTTTGTTCATCTTTGGAACACAAAGATATTTTTTATTTAATCTGACAGATTTCTGTTCCTCCCGATATCTATGTAAATACCCCTTTGACATAGAGTTTGTTTGATATATCGGTAAATTAATATATCGACATACGCATCTGAAGGACCCCAAACAAAAACTTTTGGAGGATTCAACAACAGTCCTGGAGGATTAAATTCTGATATTTCAAAGTGCCGAAATTCACTGGGCGGACTTTATACGTTGTGGGATTTCATGTGTTGCGTGATATCTCTGCGCCCAAGTAGCAGTGCTTCGCATGTGCTTCCCCATAATATAGTCCCAAGTCAATATCTGCCTAGAAAATCGCCCAGTCTTAATGTGCATCACTATTTGTACTGGTTGTGAATACGCAGGCCACAAGAAGTAATTAGGTGGGTTTTTTGTGTTTTTTTGGCTCACTTTTACTCAGGACATGCTATCTGGCAACATAGGATTGCATTCATTATGCTAAGTTAAGCTAATGGCCCTGCCAAACCAAAACAAATCATGCACTGAGACAAAAATGCATCTGCCCACATAAATGTAGGAAAGAGGTTGAATAAGCCTGAATAAGCCCTATTTCTAAAAATGGTGGAGTATTCCTATAGGATCGAATCCAAATCTAATAATATAGATAATATTTTCTCCCAACTATTAACACCCATTTAAGACATGTGTTTTAAGTTAATACTCTCCAAGCTGTCATTTTGACGTAGGCTATTTGTTGTATGTATTTGATTGCAACTTGATGTGCAAGTTATGGTCGGATTTGAAGCGCACGCACGTTGAAGTTGGAAACTCGCGCGCGCATTATTGTGCTTTTAATAGCTCTATCTATTTATTAACAAACATCCTGCAATTTAGCAACAGGAGACTGCATTTTACAATAATCACAGATTGTGCTGATTCTGACGTTAAGTTTAGGGTTTAGGGGGAACCAATGCTCACAGCTATGAAGGGAAGGAAGTTGCGCAAGATGGAACGCGGCAAGTATTAACACTTTTACCTCATCATCTATTTATAATTCTTGGCAACCAAAATCGAAAAAACAATTAGATTAATGTCACAAGCCTAAAGTATAACCAGACTAAACTTTTGTTGGCCATCGTCACTCATTAACAGGGACTATCGTGTAGCTCCACGTGAGAGATCGCTCTCTCTCTCTCTTCTTGTTTTTGACTAGCAACAACACATTAGGGCTGTGTATTGCCAATAATCTGGCGATACAATACGTATCAAGATACAGGGGTTCACGGTACGATATATTGCGATATTGTAAGATCTTTTTTTTTTTTCAAAAGATTTATTTAAAAGAATAAAGAACAAAACCATATGCATAAAACATGACAAGTAACTGTTTTATTTAATTAATGCAGTATAATTTACATCACTAACCACTAGGGGTGCACCGATCAGATACTAGGATCGGATATTGGCCGCGATACTGGCGACAAAGCTGGATCGGGGATCGGAAAAATGAACAGATCCACAGGCCGATCCAGGTGTTTTTTTGTTTTGTTTTTAAATCGCAGCAGAACCCTACGTCATTCGTAAGCTTCACATGTTGCATAGGGATGGGCATTTTCCCAAAATATTGTATTCGAATATTTGGCCTCATAAAAATCGAATATTCGAATATTCGTTTATTTAAATTAGGTATTTTGAGAAAATGAGAGATGTTTCTTTCTTTTTTTCTCTAAACATGTCGTCACCATTTCTGAACAAGCTTATGATTAGGCAATGTACACAACACGCTTACGTTATATCTTAAGGTTTTTAAAACATTAAACAGTGTGTAAAAAAATGCCTAAAGAACAAAAGCATTATAAGCTCAAGGAGCACGAGCGCAGAGCGCGTCAGTTAGCGTGACGTACACACACACACACACACACACGACAATAGGCTATAGCCTACCGACCTGTGTGTGTGTGTGTGTATGTGTGTGTGTGTGTGTGTGTGTGTGTGTTTGATATGGCTGATGTGTTTACTTTGTATTGTTTCACATTTTCATGTAGAGATAAACTATAATATTATTGGATTATGATATTATTCTCGGGTGAGAAAATGCACCACTGACAGGCGTTGCGGAGACAAAGATAACGGTTAAGTGAAGTTTGAGTGAAGAACTTTGTGTTTTCTGTTCATAAACCCTGAAAGAACTTTAAAGAAAGCATTTGTCTCGAGATCATTTTGCTATCATAAGTTAACTCACTCGCACTCGGGGTAGCTACAGATGAGCTTACCTGCACTCCTGAGCAGTGATCGCTTCATTCCACTGGTGTTTGGATTTCATGTGATTCTCGTTTGTGGTGGTGATATTATTATAACTCAGTTTCAGTAATTGATTTCATCAAAAGTAACTCACTCCATTTTGTAACAGCATTTTCAATTTTCATCGAAGTAACGTTAATTCCAAACATTGCGAGGCAGACGACGACATTGTGATCAAATGCACTTAACGTTAACTTATTAACCTGCTCCACAACGCCACCCAGTGGATTGAGATATAACTGCGAGATTTAGAGGGATTTCTCATGGATGCACTGTGTAGCTAGCCTAGAAATCTAGACGCACCCTAGCGGCAGCAAATTTAATTTGCCCACAAGTGTGGTCTAGCAACTCTCAATTCCTATCTGAGCTGTTTTCCTCAGAATCTGGACGACCCAATCACATCGTGTAGGTAGGCTATAGAGTCGGCGGGCGGGGCCATAATGACGACGGCCGAGTTGCGTTTGCGTGCTTCTAGTAACACAGTCTTCTAGTAAACACAGAAACTGGCGAACGGCGGCGGTCTTTCGAATCAGCTCTGCCCACTCCTCCGGAAGACTTGGAGTTAAGCTTTCCTCTGAGAAAAGAACAAAGAGAGGCACTGAAGTCATTCTTAAAAAGGGAAGATGTGTTCGGAGTTTAGCCGACCGGATACGGCGAATGTTTAATCAGTCAGCGAGCTCCCCTTCACCGTCGTTGCTCCGGTTGGTGTACTGCTATCCTACCGCGTGCAGAGGGAGTTTGAAAGACAATCGTTTATCCCGCCCTTCGGACTGAGCCCTGTCTATGGTGAGTTTCCAGACCAAACATCTTGATGTGGGTCTGGCTTGTCAGGCTACTTCTGAGCTGTAATCCCCTAACTCTTGTCGGGCCAATCACATCGTGTAGAGTCGGTGGGCGGGGCCATAATGACGACGGCCGAGTTGCGTTTGCGTGCTTCTAGTAAACACAGAAACTGGCGAACAGCGGTCTTTCGAATCAGCTCTGACCGCGACTCTGGAAGACTTGGAGTTGAGCTTTTCTCTGAGAAAAGAACAGCACTGAAGTCGTTCTTAAAAAGGGAAGATGTGTTCTGAGTTTTGCCGACCGGATACGGCGAATGTTTAATCATCTGGTCTTCAGCTGTCGTGCCTCGGCGATGTCATCGGGGCACTGCCGCTGGGAGAAATCTGAAACATGGAGTGGCCCACAGTGTGCTGCGGAGCTAACAGAGACTTCCACCATCAGCTGTTTTCTGTTCACCATCAGCTCTGTTTCTGTTCACCATCAGCTCTGTTTTCTGTTCTGTTTTCTGTGTTGGTTGATTGTTTGTAGTATTTTATATTTTTACTTGTTATTCATTTTTTGTTGTTATCCCCCCCCCCCCCCTCCCTTGTTGCACTTTGAGATTCTTCGGAATGAAAAGTGCATTATAAATAAAATCTATTATTATTATTATGTTTAATCTATCAAGGAGCTCTGTTTCACCTTCGTTGCTCTGGTTGGTGTTGCGCTATCCTATCGCGTGCAGAGGGAGTTTGAAAGACAACCGTTTATCCCGCCCCTCGGATTGAGCCCTGTCTATGGTGAGTTTCCAGACCAAACATCTTGATGTGGGTCTGGCTTGTCAGGCAAGTTTAATTTAGTATGGCTGCTCTACTGGGCCACCTTACACTTACAACTCAACCTGTGGGGAAAAAAAACCCTAAACTCTCAAAAACATACCTTGAGAAGTAGCCCGTGTTGAATTATGATTTTGAGGGTATGTAAACAACAATTTCCAGGGCATGATCACTAAAAACCCGCGTCTGTTAGCGCATTTAGGCCTATGCGCACCGGCATGTCGATCGATGTCTTATATTTGATACATATTGTACTGTCCAAAAAATAATCACAGTTTTAGACAAAAAATAAAGCAGTACATACCGATTCAATCATGTAAATCATGGTTCCGTCAAGCCGTTGTTATGGATCAACTGCCATTGTGTTTCCTGGGGAAACGTGCAATGGCGCGTGCATGCAAACGGCTTTCCCAGCAGATAAGCGCGACAGATTCGTCGAATGCTATTTTCCACGGAAAACAAATAAACAAAACAAAAAATCACATTGTTTGTTAAGGTTAGTATCATTATTGGACTGTGTTGTTTGTTGGGTCTCTGTTGACATGTAGCCTATTTCACGCAGTTTAAGGGAGTTTTGACGTGTGTTCATGAGACACCTCGCAAGCCACGCCTACGCTATGAGCTGTTGGTTACGATGGAAACCGATGATAGCCTACTTTAAAAACATTTATTTATTTAATATAGTGTATATGCATTTCTATGGCAAAATGTAAATACATAAAAGCTATCTGTTGTTTATTTATTACTTACTTTACATGTTTTATTCTGCTTATTTTGTTATGAAAATTGAAAGAAAATTAGGGTAGGGCTGCTGAATCGCGAATTATTTTTTAATTTTTTTAAAGCATTTAAAAAAGCATTTCAGAAAGCATATTTCCAAAGATATAATAAACGTCTTTATAAAGTCAGTTTTACATTTTAAATCATAAATAGCCTATCTTAAATCTAAATGTTTATATAACATCTGTCAGGAAACGTCTAATAGATACATTGCAGATGAGCAAACACATAAATAAAATATGTCATGTCCCTGGGAATCAAGCTCGTCATGACCTTGGAGTTGCTATAGTCATCCTTTACTTTTTTGAGCTTAAGGAACTCATTAAATAAAGTCCTAAATAGGCTAGGCTATATTTTGTGCATCATCCTATAGTATTGGTCACATTTTAATTAGGCTAGTTTAAGATTTTATTAGTATTTTATTTTTATGAGCCACATATGACACTTTGAAAATGTAAATATGCCAGTGCCATGTGACGTAAATAATGCCTTCCCTACCCATCCCACATTTCCCTGTAACTATTGTTGGAAACAGCTTGTCTGAAGAGAGACCAGCATATGGTATTGAAAATGAAAAGCAATAGTTATGAAATAAGAAAGTTTATTGAAGTTAAAGTGTTCTCCACACATCCAAATGGCAGACACTGCAAGTTCAAGGAGCTAATAAGGAAATACATTTTTATTAACTAATGTTCCCGTACAGCCTTTTTTAGGCCTATATAGTTTCCAGAATTTTTCCAAACATTTTTTTTCCAAAAGTCTTTTTGCAAGAGTTCTGTTCTGCTGTTATCTGAATGATGTGGAGAAATAAAACTGATTATTTGAAACACTGTTCTTTATTCCTTAGAAAGTGTCAAATTGTGATTTCAGATCAAGGACGTTGCAATCTGTGTTTGCTGTAGCTACTGGCTAATCTGAACAAAACCAGGATATGTTGTCGTTTGTGATTAGTGACACCAGTGACTGTTTTGAGAACAAGCAGTAATACAATACTGGCTTTGCCTTCTGACGCTGAATTTGCAGAGACTGAAATGTAAAAAACTATGCTGTGCCGTCTCCAGTATATTCTGACAGGAACGGCACTACGCTGTGAGTTTAAATTCTTACAGTGTCACTGATCCCTGCTTTGTCACAGATCATTATGATTATGTGTATGTATCTAACCAAAATTACCAGTGACCGGTGATTTCTGATATGTAATGATTTGCGTACAGTCAGATGTTTGTTGTCCCAAAACAGTTTATTGCTGTTATTGTGTTAGTAAATCAAACCAGTGACTGAACAGTCACCTTCATATTGTTTCTTAGTAGGGTAAAAATAATCTGTTAAATCTGTTTAAATGTGATTGTTATATATAGAAAGCGATCAAAGAACGCTCACTTTACATTCGTTTGAGCGGTCAAATTGCATGAGTTTATCAGCGACTGAGTTTTCCCTCTTGCAAATCAACGAATCTCATATTTGCAATGTGTTTCACTGTTCGTTATGATGAGCATATACGTCAGAGTGCAGGAATTGTGCTCAACATGTGATCGGCTACAAAGCTCATCACGTGCCACAATTTAAATGTAATGCTATAATAAACACTTTTCATGATTAGTTAACCTTGAGGGCTGGAATAGTAAAAACATTTTCGAGGGAGTTCCACATGGAATACTTAGCTGTTTCAAAGCAAAAACGTTAGCCAATTACAGCAGAGACATATGTGGTTTCTGTTAATTTCAAGGATTCTCGTGTTTTATAAAATATACTTGGCTATATTAAAAGAAGAATGCTAGCTTTCACCTTGCTACAAATGGTAAATGATAAGACAAGATCAGCAATGAATTGTAAAATACTTCAACAACATTGTATAAATACTTCAACAACAACTGTTACACTAATGTCTAAATTTACATTCATTTGCTGAACTAATGGCATAAACAACATTAAAATCAGCTGTCTTGAGGAAACATACGTAAATGCTGGAAACACTAAAGTGGGTCTTCTGCTTAGTCAATTTAGCTGGAATGAGAATGTTTTCCCCTTCCTCTGATAGCTCGACACTATTTATCATCAGGGGTTCAATTGCCTCTCTCTCCCCATTGCTTTTCTGTGTTATCCATATCAGACTAATGAGTTTCTCGTCATTTCTGTTCTAATTAATGCTCCTTATTATCCTTAATTAATTGTAGCCAAAGCTTGTTCCTTCTGCTAAGTTGTGAGAAAAGTAAAATTGGGTCAGTGTTAAAAGGACCGGAGTGGTACACAGGGGCTCCGTATCATTAGTCTCACTCATTTGTTCACAAGAGAAACACATTGTAAATGTTTGCTCAGTAGTGCGTTTTGCATGCCAATGAAGTTCCGTTGATAGTATGCGCTAACTTTTCATTGAGTACACAGAGGGAATTGTCACTGAAAGAAATGCTTGGAGAAAAGGAAATTATTAACGTATCCAAAAGGACATTCGTAGAATGAGATATTTATATTTGCAGTGTTCAATGTCACTCAATTTTTTTTAACTGTTTCCAAACTGACTTTCATCCTGCTGTGAGAAATATTCACTGGAGAAAAAATGTGACCACTTCCCCCCGTCTCCTTTATTCTTGCTTTTGACTTATTCTGTTGCTTTCTATTAGCCCTCTCAGAGGTATTAAATTTCTGATTGTAAAAGAGCAAATATGATACATGAAACCAGCTCCCCCACCACCTTGCTCTACCCCGACGCCACAATTATACTGATTACAGCAGTATGTATTGACTCTCATTCAGTAATCATGCCTAGGGGTGGATTTAACACATATCAACCCTTTTAATCCTTAAACAACTCTGAGATGGCTGTTTTCAACCCTGCCCTAAGTGATTACAGACACAGAGCTAATTTTAATGCACCAATGAATTTCTAAAAATGTATAGACATGCATATTTGACGTTTTTCTCAGTGCATAAAATAAAAGCTAATCAAAGTCTGTGCTGTGAGTATTCCACTGTAACTTTCATTTGCTCTGTTTCTTTATGCAGCGTTTAAGTGTCCTGTTTGAAAATGGAACCAAATTTAAAACTTGTTCTGAACTATCCGAGTGTCAAATGTAGCAATTTGTTTGATCTATGGATACTTCAGGACTTTTTGATGCAATTTCTTGTGAAAGTGAATCTTTTGAATAACAGAAATTTGTTGAGTAGGGATAGGAAATGAAATTGGAAGCCAAAGATTTGCCCAGAGGAATCAAGCTGGACAGCTTACACATAAAACTTAGCTTCCTTTCTTTCACAGCCCCTGAACAAAACAAAGCAATCTAGACATAATCTTACACTTGACTTGTGCTTTTCATGAAAACTCTTGTACTCATCTTAATAGAAATCCCAGAGCCAAGGATTGGAAATGCGTTCGTGTCACCATTCCCTCAAACAACATTGTCAAAATGATTTCCATCAGGAAGTGCAATAAACCAGACTGTTGCTAAGGAATAATCTGTATGTCTCTTTTGGGAAGGATTGTTGTTTGGGCACAAAGGGAAGTATCTAGGAGCGGGTCTTGTAAATGCCCACAATTATTATTATAACCATCCAGCTTCGGGCCTTGCAATCCACAGGAAAGATTTTTGGCAGCTAAATCAAAACCAGTATTTTGAAACAAGGCCACATCCAATGCTTCATACAATGATCCTGAAACTCAGTCATTGGTCCCTGAGCTTCTTTGCTCATTGTGTCTCTGTAGTGAGAGATGAAATCAGGATGGACCGCATGCTGACATGTTGCAACCTATAATGATGTCTATGCAGGAGTGGCGGTGTAAATGACTGCTCTGCTGTCCAGCTGTTTGTCTTTCATTTTGAACCCATATCCTCTGAAACGCCAGAGCGATGTTTATTCACAGTGGGAAATATAGAGCCTTTATTAGGAAAAAGCAAATGGGAGTCTCAAAATACTGCAAAATAATGTCAAACTGGCTGGAGAGCATTTTTGTTACTTTGAGCTGTTTTATCACATGCAGTATTCCCAAATGACCAAAAGTTCACTGAGCTAATATTTCACAAAATGGAATAGTCAGTAGGGCTTTTCACACTGCGCTCAACCCTGGATTATTGCCATTCTAACGCTTTTAAACTCAGGTAGATGCAGGGTTAGCACCCCTTTTTACCCAGGGTTATGAAACGCTGTTCTGGTGTTAACCCCACATTTAAAATAGTTACGGGTAATGGGTAAAGGGAATCCTGCCTATTCATAAGCTGCTGTTTCACACTGCACATTTTTCCTATCATACGCAGGAATTACTGTATATTCATCATGCAGTGCTTCTGTGACTGACTAAAGCATTTGAATATAAGGTGCATTTGTTGTCGTTGATAAGCATTTAGTTGAACCGTTTCATTTCACATTATACATGTTTGGCACCGCAATGCGGAATTAACACCGCAAAAAAGCTCCAGAGCAGCAAGAAAAAAAGCTGTGCTAACCCACATCTAAATTACATGGGTTAAAAGTTGTGTTTAAACTGACTATATCCTAAGGGTTAAGTGCAGTCTGAAAAGCCCTTAGATTAGAACAGCTAGAACAGTCATCTCTATGCAATGTGTGTGATAGGAAAAATGTCAAACGGCGATGGAAAATGCAACAATTGGAGTGAAGACGAGACAGTTATTAGGGCCTGAGCACCAATGGTGTGAGGACACTATTGTAATTGCTCAGCCTATTATTATTATTCTCCCAAATTAATCACATTTTTTGAGGACCTAAAAACTCGAAAACTCACGAAACTTTACGCGTCAGAAGAGGTGAAAATTTATATTTTTAGGCGTGGCAAAATGGCTTGATAGTGCCACTTACAAATTTTTAATTAAGCACCGTTCAAGCTATGTTTCACGTACGAGTATGAAATTCAGTAGACAAATGTAACAGCCCACTAAAAAGACCATAGGTGCAAATTATGAAAACCCAACAGGAAGTGAGATATTTAGAATTTTCTCTGCAACATTTTTGCAGTTTTTGCCATTTCCAGATGTCAAATCAAACTCCTCTTATAGATTTAATCAGCTCAAAATCATATTTTCACAGTCTAATCTAATGGCCTTGGTGATGTTAAATTGCAAAGATCTTGAGTTTTCGCTGACGGGTGTGTCCGTGGCGGCCTCACAAAATTCAGTGTTTTGCCATTAAACAGGAAGTTGTTGTAACTCGGCCATACAATTTCCGATCTGCCACAAACGTTTTTTAGAGTCCTGATATGAAGATATGTATATGCCAATATTCAGTGACAGTCATAGCGCCACCTACTGGCAACAGCAAATGCTTTGTTTTACATTGTGATTAACATTGAGAGGACATTGAGATTTAACCAGAACTTTAACCAGAACAATATGATGTTTGGTCAGTCTAATCTTAAGGCCTTGATTGATATTAAATTGTGAAAAAATCTTGAGTTTTCGCTTAAGGGCGTGTCCGTGGCGGCCTGACAAAGTCTAATGTTTCGCTATGAGACAGGAAGCTTTTGTAAGTCAGGCATACAATGTCCGATATGCCCCAAACCTTACATATCTGATAAGAGTCCTGGCCTGAAGACAACCAGATGCCAGTATTAGTTAGTCATAGCGCCACCTGCTGGCAACAGGAAATGGCATGCTTTACACTGTAATTCATGGCCTGAAACTCATATAAAAATACGCCACCAAGTCCCAAACATGCTAGAAACAAATTAAAACAAGCAGCATGTGGCTTACATATGCGATTTACGCCACGAAACAGGAAGTTGTTGTAACTCAGGCATACAATGTCCGATCTGCTCCAAACTTCCCACGTTTAATAACAGTCCTGGCTTGAAGACACCTACATGCCAATAATCAGTTATAGCCAAAGCACCACCTGCTGGAAAATGGAAGTGTGGCACATTGAATTGACTTTGCTATTTTTTGTCTACTCGCTTAAATGCATGTTGTGCACTATTCACAATTTTCCTGAGGTCACCAGGTGACGGTGGTCCCGTGTGCGAGGGCCCATTCATCGCTGTTTGCTGCTTTAATTACCTTTATGGTTCAAAATGTTCACTCAGAAAAAACTTGATAATTACTGTCAGCAATGTGTAATATGAGGATGTGCAATGCTAGAGCCTTTATGCAAACAGATCACGTGCTGCATATGTCCAGTCAGAAACACTGACACCGCAAATATGCAAACAAATACTTTAAAGGGTTTAAGAATGTGCAATGTGAAACGGCAGCTTATGAATACCCATGATTAACTGTTAACTCTTGGTATAGTATGAGCAGTGTCAAACGTGAATAAAGATAACACCGGATTCCTTTACACAGGGTTTAGAATGACACAGGGTTAATTATTTCAAGTGTGAAAAGCCCTGTGATAATACGAATAATCACACAAGTATAGGATGCAAATATTGTTGGGCAAATCTGATCAAATTTTATAGCATGAGAAACAATAAACAGCTACTGTGCATTTGTATAGTAAATACTTAAATTATCACAAGTGATTATCTTCATTTTCCAGTCCTAAGAGAAAAATATGGTAGTGCAGAGCCAGAATTTAGACTAAATCCCTAAACGGAGGCAGAGCAGGCTGACAGCTGCCTGTATTAATAACCATGTTTACCTAGACTCAGCTAATTGTTTAGATGCTTTGGGATTAGCCACCACATTTACCAGCAGCTTCACAGATACTGCAGTCCCCAAAGGCCTCTTAAAGACCTGTGCACAGCACAAACAAATGAGGAAATACACTGCAGCCAATTACAGTCAATATAAAATAGATGATTTAAAAAAATTGCAAACACAACAAAAGCAATTTTCATATGCAAAAATATACAGGGTTTTACCGATTGCTTTATTTATATCTTAGAAGGATGTTTAGAGCACTATCAGCAAACAACCACTACTTTTTTTCTTCTTCTTTTTAAAAAAAATCAAGTTTGACATTTCGGCTTTACTTACCCTCAAGTTTAAAGTTTCAAATAAGATTGTTTAAAAATGTTGGTAACCCAACAGTTGACGGCACCCATCGAATTTCCATAGCAGGAAAAAAAATACTGTATGGAAATTGTAAATTAGCATTGATAATGTTGTTAATGAATTTTGAAAATGACACAATGAGAGCTAACACTTCTCTGGTTCTCGGTATGATAATCTGAAAAAAGGCATATCACCATATTTTGCAACTTTTACCTTTTCAGTATATTAAAAAAAATGTATAATGCATTTTTATTGTACAAAATCATTAGTCACAAAACTAAAATAGCATACACAAAGTAAAAATGTACTTTCACACATGAAAGCTGTTTTCTTGCGCTTTTGTTGTTGTCTCTTCTTCTCTGTTACCTGACAAGGCCATTCCAATTAAACTCTGCTGAATGGTAAACACTTTCGGCTCTGGCTACAAAGCACAGAACATCTTACAATGTCAATGTTCTCCCGACAGATTGGTGCAGACAGAGGGAGGGTTACAAGAATGAGATCACAGTTTTTTCCTGTTATAAAAACGGTAATCCTTATCAAGAGGAACATGCTATGTTATTTAAACTATTATAAATAGTGTGCATACAATTCATTTGCATAGGTTAATTAAAACCTGTGTGCTGCTTTTAAATTCCATTGATTGCTGTGATAGGAATAATAATGAATAAATTGTGTTAATGACACTTTGGTCCTTCCAAGTAAATGTCTTTGCAAACATTGAAAAACTGAAGATGTTCTGAAGTGTTTTATATGTGTCTTAATTACACCAAAATACAAAAAAAAGGGAATGTTTTTGAATAAAATGACAAAGATAGAATTTTCTTTATATGTTTAACAGTATAACAGTACACATACTGAATGTGTTTCCATTAAAAGAGAACTAAATTAGATAAAAACACAAAGAGGAATAACAGTAGCATGTCATAAATCTTCTGAAAATGCCTCTGATAGTCCTAGGGGAAAGAAAGAAAAAAAGACACCATTGTTCATTATTTCCCTCAGCATTCATATCCTGTTTATAGAGGAACACAGCGGTGTCCTGCCTCTAGTATACAAGGTATACCATTTTTTTTTTTAATACAATGCATACCAGGTTTGCAATTACATTTCCCCTTCTCTCATGTTCAGCTTCCTTTGGATTTCTCAATGTTGTCTGAGTGCACATCTGAGTAGTGTTCATGCATAGTGGTAATGCTGATTTACTGATGCATATTAACGATATGTAGCACACTAATCTATGATTTATAGATGTGCTAATCTTTTGAGATTAGCACATCTATAAATGAATCTCATGTTACTAGTTAGGCTAACATACCCATGCATTTGTTTATGAAAAGCTAAATAATTGGTTAATACTCCATATAATATTTATTGTATTTATTTATTTTTTTGTATTCAGTATGATCACTATTAGCATGCACAAAACCATGTTATTGATTTAGCCTTAACAACAAATGAGTGAATAATCTTGTGTATTAAAGTGTTCGTATGAGGCTTCAGTAAAACTTTGATGAGAAGATTGCTATTATAAGCATGCTGTCAGTCTGGCAACAGCACAGTAAAATGTATTTTTCTCATTTTTGCATGTTGACAGAGCAACTAGTGAGTGACCTAGTTTCTCTAAATCTTAAGAGAGAGGAGGGGGAGAATCCTTTGAACTGTACCAACACCCAGTGCTTATATGTGAAAAAGATCTAGTGGGAAGTATTCGCTCTCAGAAGTATATATGAGTGACTTATTTTTTGTTTTGGGTTAAAACTGTATTCCTAAGATATTGTTACAACTGCAACAGCATAAATATGTCTAATAAAAAAGCCCAATAGAGTTTCAACTAAAAAAGCTACAGCATGTCTTCATGACAGCCATAAGGATTAAATATGAAAATTATGTTCAACAGACATGGGAGGAAAAAATCACATAGTCCACTATAATCAAATCTGTATTTAATATTGAACGCACTGACCAAACCAAACATTGCAAATTGCAATATGCATTTAAAAATATATTTAGTTGGCCTTACAGTAGCCTTATAATGAAACAAGTTCAACACAATATGCTTGCTTAGAGATGATTCATATGCAACATAGAAGCATTTATTATCGTGTTCGTGTTCAAAGTGACTCATTATCAAACAGTGTTGACCTCAAGAGTATTTGAGAGTTAACCTGCCCTAGTTTTCCTATTCATAAATAAACCTCCGCATTGAACAGATGTTCATATTTTAGGTGGCAGTCAGGAAAGCACTGACACTCATCAAGAGAAAAATAGACCTGTCATGCCCTTTTAGCTAAAATTTAGGGCCTGGCATTTGTCTGTTTGTTTTCCCCACAATCTCTTGCTCTTCTTCTATTTTGTAACACAGAAATGATTTGAACTTTGAGGCAGAGCCTAAGGCGAAGGAGACTCAGCTGGAGTCTTTTCCCTGTTCTATCCAGTGTTCTATCAGTTAAACAGCAATCCTTCAGCCGTCCCTATCTAAAGCTGTTTGTCTGCCCCAGGGCCTCTGCAGCACAACAGCCTGCAGTAATAGGAGTGATCACACACTGCCACTTAAAGAGAGACATGCAACAGGCTCATGCCAGTATGTCTTTGTTACTCTTGTCTGACTCAATATCAAGCAACACTGTCTTTAATTACAAGACTGCTCAAGTTCAGAGAGATATTTGCATGCCTGTCAGATCTAGCAAAAGCTTCTGTTGGCTTTCGAGTTTTGGATAATGAACACTGATCTAACATCCCTTTATGCCTTTCCATTATGTTTGAGCTGATCAGAACTGG
Source organism: Pseudorasbora parva (assembly GCF_024679245.1). Classification (NCBI taxonomy): domain Eukaryota; kingdom Metazoa; phylum Chordata; class Actinopteri; order Cypriniformes; family Gobionidae; genus Pseudorasbora; species Pseudorasbora parva. The sequence continues at coordinate 37,821,815 of NC_090172.1, forward strand.
GCAGTTGAATTTAAAAATAAAATAAAATAAAATAAGACATTTATGACAATTATGTGTAAGCATTATGGGGAAGCACAGGCGAGATATCACGGCTCTCATCCTCACGTCCTCTGGCTGTTGAGCGATGAAACGATCGAAATGTGCTGCGTGATATCTCTGCGCCCATGTAGCAGTGCTCGCCTATGCTTCCCCATAATATAGTCCCAAATCAATATCTGATCGCCTAGTCTTAATCTGCATCGCTCTTTTTAGGTGTTTTTTGTTTTTTTGAACACTTTTACATGTTTAGCATGTTTACTTGGACATGCTAGCTGACAACATAGGATTCCATTCATTATGCTAAGCTAAGCTAGCGGTGACCCTGCCAAACTAAAACAATAAATACACTGAGACAAAAATGCATTTGCCCACAAATCTCAATATAGTAAAGAAGTTGAATTAGCCCTATTTCTAAAAACAGTGGTGTTCCTTTAACACCATCATCACTTACAGTACATGTTTTATTGTAACTAAATACATTACAATCGGCTAAAACGAATACACAGGTTACTTTTCTGAACAAGAGTGCTCCCAAGTCCATGTTTCTCACACTGTTTGTTTGAATCGCTGCACAGTTAGGCACACGCACACAAAATACCGGCATTTCAATAGGAAACGTGCATCTCTTAAGGGAGCCATGCTATATTCCAGCTCTTAAAGGGGCCACACTATATTCCCACTCGTGGAAAATGGATCTCCTCCAGGTATGGTGTGGTACTAGTGCGCTCCCAGGTCCTCATGACAGCTTTCAAATTACCAATTTTTCATACTTTCATACATAATTTTTTGCACTGTGCCCTTATCTAAATTAAACTGCAGTTTAAAAACTCTTTTAATATATATTCTTAAAATGAGATAAATCGCAGATTATTCTGAATTTTTAAGCTTGGGCTTAAGAAACATGAACAAGTTATTCGATAAACATCTATGACATTTGATACATGTCTAGTCTTCATGCTTTATTAGTAATGACTAAGTATGGTTTCACTAATAATAAATGTACATTTGGATAAAGCATGCATATTTGCCCATACCCATGTTGACTAGAGTATTAAAAACTTAATCTAAAATTAATTTAAGCTACATTTACAACTGATTAAAATGTGTGATTAATTTGCAATTAATCGTGAGTTAACTCATAACAATCATGTGATTTATCGCGATTAAATGTTTTATTCGATTGACAGCTTATATACTAATATATATATATATATATATATATATATATATATATATATATATATATATATATATATATATATATAATATTCATGACTATTTTCTACATAAATAAACACAAAGAAAACAAAGAGGACCTCTCCCATCATCCATGTTGAAGTTCAAGATGGAACCAGACTAACATCCTGTATCACATCAGCTATCCCCTGGGACTACTGCTAATGTGCCAAAGCAGCTCAAGTTCACAAACAACAAAGAGCATGTACATAGGCCACCTGCTGCTCCTTCACAATAGATGATGTGGCTTTAGCAGGTCATTGAAACAAAAAGATGTAGTCCACTGCAATTTGAGTCTGAGTTTTCCATAAGACACTTCATCAATAATGCAAGATCACTCATCAGCACAAAATTTTATGAGAGAAAAGTACATATCTTTCACTGCTGCAAAAACTTCTTTGCAGCCTCACCAAGGACAAAATTAATGAATATTTTAGATATTACAGTGTGTAGGATTTCCTCGAGAATTGTGTCAGCCTGTCTCTCATAACAATCTTCTTGTCGACTCATTAAAGTTTTTTTTTTTGTTGCTTTATTTGCTCTCATTTGTCGTGCAAAGTCTGATTAGCAGTGTCACAGGGTAAGCCTGCGACTAGTCATGGACTACACACACACATACACATGCACGTAATGCACACACACCGGCCTCATGTATTATCAGTCTGTTAGCTGACATACATTCATGTATGCATGGAACTGTGGAATATTTGATGTAACTGTGTGTTGTAAACTGTTGGTACGATGTCCTGTGTGTAGTGTTACCTGAGAAATGTGAATTAGCAATCAAGTGCAGATGATAGCATAATAAAACTGTTTTCTCATATAGAAATAAATCACCACCACAAGTATTTGCTTTACATCGTTTATTGAATACAGTGTGAGAGATACAGATGATACTTACCAGATTTGAGTAGTCGTTGGCCAAACCTGTTTAATTTGACAGCCAATCCATTTATAGTTGTTTGTCCTCCATCTTGTGCCGTCATTGGAGAGTCAATTCTCAGGTGTAGGAGAGAAAGGCTTCTCAAGTTATTTGTTTTCTTTCAATATGTATTTTTATGTATATTTGCAGATATGATTTCTTGTTTGCATCTTTATTTGTATTAATTATTCTTGTTATTGTTTTGTTATTTTTGATTATGTATTCCTGTGATGTCTGTGCAACATGTCACCTTCCAAAATGGTAGGTTCCAAAGTAGGAGGAGTCAGGCCTATAAAATGACTCCAGAAAGTTAGTTGGGCAGTTCAGAGATAGGAGGTGTGGAGAGGTCTAGGCAGACCATGGACAGTCTGAGTCTACAACTGGAGATTCTTAAGAGACTGTGAGAGAGTCTCTGGGAATGTGCTGCTTATGTAGTGCAGTTTGCACACACAGGTCAGGTTGTTTCCACCACTATATATTGTTTGGTGCAGTTTATATTTTGTTGCATCTAAGTTTTGTTTTCTTTTGTTGTTGTTTTTTTTCTCCCACCTGAGTGTCTGTCACCCTGTGCCACAATAAAAACCACTTAACCCTGACCAACTGTTTCCTCTGTCCATTGGAGTCTCCAACCGCTCAAGGCGTTCATAACAAGCAGTCTCACTCTTTGACAGGGATGAAAGATGATGAGATACACATGCTTATATTCACAAATGCATGCATTGCAGATCAGCTATGTAATTTAAATTACTTTGTCACTTATGGTGAAAATGTTTTGTTTTGTTTTTTTGATGCAACATCTTTGGAAGTCTCTTTGCTATTTTTTACATACATCAGACAAAAATAATATTCAACAATGATCCCGCTCTAATATAATCCCTGTGTTTATGTTGGTGATATTTGTCTGTCTTTCAACTACTATAATCCATACAAGCTTTATTTCAAAGTGTTGTGTCATTGCCTTACATTCAGTTGTTCTATGAATCGATGACTATCTCATAAAGATCTGTTGACTACGTTCAAATTCGCATACTCTCTTGAGTAGGTATTGTGAGTGCTAGTATGAATTTGTGCATTATGAATGTAATCTGGATGAATTGTCAAAGTAAAATGTCCATCATATGCACATTTCAGAATCTTGCTGAAAGTAGCTAGGTCATTTGGGTACTTTTTCCTTACTTTTGCTTATGAGTATTATGAAATTTGGGCATACTCATTTTGTCACTGTTACGGGTACAGATATTACGGAGACAAGATGGTGATTATCAGGTTTATTGAACAACCAGTATAGAGTGAAACTTGACGGGGTGCAGATGGGCTGACGTGAGTTCGGGTTTGTTCTTGCTCAGGGTGCACTGGGGAATTACTGTAGGGGTCGCTGGAGAGGAATGCTGGAGAACACGGAACACACACACACACACGCTGGACACTGGAGATCGCTGGAGACTGGGTAGTAAACGCTGGAGGCGGGTAGGTAACATCGAGGGAGTCCTTAAGGTAAGCAGAAGAGGTTTACTAACTACTAGTACTTAGGTTAGTTTCTCTTAACGAGACCGGACAGTTACTGCGTGGGTGTGTGTGCCTTTTGTGCTCCTGGTGATTGTGGTGGTAATGTGGTGGTACAGGTGTGTGTGTGATTAATACTCAGGTGAGAGTGTGCGCTGTAATTCGGTGACGTGGGAGCCTGGCGTGTCTGTGACATTACCCCCGCTCCACGGCCTGCTCCTGAGGGCCGCGGACCTCGACGTCGTGGTGGACGACATCAGCCTCGCGGTGCAGGTCTGTCAGGATGAGAGGCATGGAAATTTCAAGCAGGGTTGGATCAAGAATATCATTTCTGGGTACCCATGAGCGTCCCTCTGGTCCACCAAGTACTCCAGGAGACCACCACGGCGCCGGGAGTCCAAGATCTCCTTCACAGAGTAGGCAGTGCCGTCTTCCACGATGAGTGGGAGGGGGGTCTCCTCGGCAACGCCAGGCTCTGTGGAGGGAGAAACAGAATGGTGGTGAGGCTTTAATAGTGAGGCGTGGAAAGTGGGGTGTATCCGAAACTCAGGTGGGAGCTGGAGCTGGTAAGTGACAGGGTTGATCTGCTTTGTGATCGTGTAGGGGCCAATGAACCTTGGACTGAGCTTTCTGCATGGCAGGCGCAATCTGATGTCCCATGTGGACAGCCATACCTTCTCTCCCGGCTGGAAGGTGGGAGTGTTGGAACGCTGTCATCTTGCGCCTGCACAGGGCTCGCTGGAGTTGGTGATGAGCTGAGTCCCAGACCCTCTCGCTCTCCCGGAACCAGTAGTCGACTGCTGGTACATCTGATGGTTCCCCCAAACCGGGGGAACAATATGGGTTGGTAACCGAACACGCATTGAAAGGGTGTTAGTCCATTGGTTGTGTGTCGGAGGGAGTTCTGGGAGTACTTGGTCCAACCCAGGAACTGGTTCCAGGTGTTCTGTTCACGATGACAGTAGGTACGGAGGAATCTGCCAATCTCCTGGATCTTTCTCTCCGTCTGCCCATTTGTCTGCGGATGGTAACGAGACGATAGACTTACGGTCACACCTAGGAGCGAGAGGAATGCCCTCCAGACTCGAGAGATACACTGTGGGTCTCTGTCCGACACGATGTCCTCAGGGATTCCGTAATACTGAAAGATTAAACATTAACTTGGCGGTTTCTAAGGCCGTGGGCAGGCCCTTCAGGGGGATGAGCCGACATGACTTGAAGAATATGTCTACAACAACAAGGATACAAGGTATAGCCATCGGACACAGTTAGGTCAGTGATGAAGTCCACTCCTAGGTGTGACCATGGCCGACTCGGAACGGGCAACGGAAGGAGCTTACCGGCAGCCAGTTGTCCCGGAGATGGCACACTCCCGACACCCTCTCACGTACCTCCTGACCTCTCCCGCCATGTTGGGCCAACAGAAGCGATCCCGTAGCAACGAGAGGGTTTCATTGGACCCGGGGTGGTCAGTGCCCAATGAAGTGTGAGCGGAGTAAATAAGTGGGGTGCACTGTGTTCGTGGGATGTACTGGAGTCCTGGTGGGCAGCCCGGCGGGGCGTTGGTGGAGGCATTGGAGGAGGTCAGGGTTTCCTCGGACCAGGTGATGGGACTCATGAATATCTTGTCTGGCAGAATGGTTTCGGACCGCTCAGGCTGTTCCTCGGAGGAGAAAAGGCGCAAGAGGGCATGCGCCTTTACATTCTTCAAACCGGGTCAATATGAGATGGAAAAGTTGAACCTGGTGAAGAAGAGGGCCCAACGAGCTTGGCGGGGTTGAGCCACTTGGCATCTCTCAAATACTCAAGGTTCTTGTGATCAGTAAGTACCAGGAATGGATGTTGGGATCCCTCTAGCCAATGCCTCCACTCTTCCAGGGCCAGCTTGATGGCAAGTAGCTCCTTGTTCCTGATTTTATAGTTGACCTCCGCCGGGCTGAATTTCTGGGAGAAGAAGGCACATGGATGGAGTTGGCTGGGCGTCCCCTGCTGTTGTGACAACACCATTCCCGCTCCCGGGGTGGATGTGTCAACTTCCACGATGAAGGGTTTGTCAGGATCGGGATGGACTAGGAGGGGAGCAGTGGTGAAGGCTTCTTTCAGGCTTACATGGCCTTCTCCTTAAGATACAGCTGGAACTCTCTCAGACGTTGTAGGACCTCCGCAACGTGATGGCAATGGTCGACCAGGCTCCGGGAGTAGATCAGGATGTTATCAATGTATACCAGGACTGACTTGTGGAGGAACTCCCGGAGCACCTTGTGGATGAAGTCCTGGAATACGGAGGGGGCATTAGCTAGGCCATAGGGCATCCTTAGATATTCATAGTGGCCAGTGGGGGTCACAAAGGTGGTATTCCACTCGTCCCCCTCACGTATCCGGATTAGGTTGTATGCGCTGCAGAGGTCCAACTTGATGAAGACAGTGGCACCACGGATATGTTCTAGCACAGTTGGGACGAGAGGAAGGGTATATCGGAATTTAACTGTTATTTTGTTGAGTGCCCGGTAGTCGATGCAGGGCCGCAAGCCTCCATCCTTCTTGGCCATGAAGAAGAAGCTGGGAATACTCCTGGAACAAGACAGTACAGATAAACAACTTGAGAAACAATTCTCTTCCCATTTGAGGACCTCACCGGACTTCCAGGAAGTGACAGGATTATGCTGCTCTAGCCATGGGTGCCCTAGGATCACGTCAGCGGTGGAATCCTCCAGAACCAGTAGGTGTGTGTTTTCCACATGAAGAATACCAGTTTGGATCTGAAGGGGGCCTAGCAAGGAGACTGACCTGCCGCCGGCTTAACGGCTTGCCGGTTATGGATTCAACTTGGAAAACGGTCGGAGTACGAGTCATTGGGAGGTGGAGCTGACGGCAGAGGGGGCCGGAGATGAAGTTCCCAGTGGAACCGGAGTGGAGGAGAGCGGAGACTGACAAGGAAACATCAGCGGTAATGAGATTGCAGACCTGCAGAAACAGTGAAAAAAATTCTCACAAAGAGCACAGAAATGCAGTCCAGTCAACTAGGAAAACTGTAAAACTTTCTCTTAGCCTAAGAAACCTTTCTATTTATCAGTACAGTCAAAAATAGAAATGGAAATATGCATTACAAAATATGTATGGTTTAAAGTCACTTTATGTTTTTCAATTTTGTGACCAAACACAAACAGATTTCTCTAGAAACACATCGATTCTATTCTTCTTTTCCATGAACTACTGTCTTGAAAGAAGAAAGCAAACTGGATCTAAGGGCACAGAGAGAAGATAGACGACCCAGTTGCACACAGCCAAGAGAACATGTAGGCCTACATCACAGCCTCTTGTTTGAGAAACAGACACTCACTCTCTGGTACTCAGCTGAACAGTACATGCTAAAAACTAGTTTCATCTGCAACAGTGAAGAGAAGAGTCTTTTATAAATGGTTCAAAGAAAATAAAAGGCTATATCTGACTATGGAACGATAATAAGAAAAGAATAGAATGGGCACAAGAGCTTAAAGATTGGATAATAAATGGTTACAAAAAAAGAGTGAGGAATACAAGTTTAAGGTGTTAAACTGTTCTGGGAACAAGGGAATAAGGTTTCATGATTTTGAATCAAGCATTATGCATGGGATAAAACCTAAAATCGTATAATAACTTCTAGAATGCAAAAGGTCAAAACAAATGTTATTAAAATGGAGATTTTTTGACAAATAAAAAGTTTACCCTTTTTTATTTCACACTGAAATATGAATTTTCATTGTAATGATAACCACTTTAATGCACCCTTTAAAGTATTCTATGTAACTTAAACCCTTGTCATAATGAACAAAATTTTAATCATGAGTCAATACATTATCAATCCTTCTTCCAAAACATGTTCCTGTTGTAATCTGGGTGCTTTTTATTTCTTATTTGTACATCCATGTTTCCTTCCCACACTTCCTCGTATCTCAGCTCCACCCCCTTAGGATTGAGAGAAGTGTGTCCTCACTCATGACTCCTCAGGAAGCTTCCTCACAACTCATAGCTCGCCTCCTCGTGGTGCAATTAGAGAATTAAGAGGTGTCCCAATTCAAAGGCTGCATCCTTTGGAGGACTTCAAAGACCATGGCTCCGAAGGCCATAAAGGTTGGACTAAGCATTCACTTTTAACAACTAATAAAGAGTATAAACTATCTTACCTTTTGGTAAGATATGTAAACATTTGACCCACTTTACTTTTTTTTTTTTTTTACATCTGAATCATTAGATATTTGAGTAAATTCATACTTGCCTATAAAAGTGCACACAATTAATTCTGGGGATAGACAAGGCAATGAAGGATCCATCTGTTCTATCCTTTATTTCACAAAAAATAAAAGACGTTGTGGCGAGGTGGACAAGCAAGAGTCGTGAGAGGAGCGAGCGAGACCAGTTCATGATTGACAATGAGTGTCACCTGTGAGGCAGACCGGTCTCGAGTCCTATCATGAGGTAGCTCATAGGCATATACGGACGAGCAACATCAGTGAAGGACGAGAAAGGAACCAGAACTGGATTTTTATGTTATGATTTTGTTTATGTTTTATTATGTGTGTGTGCGGCAGTGAGGGGCTGCCACTTTTACTTTCATTTTATTTGATTAAAACCTGTTGATTGTTCGCCAGTTCCTGCCTCCTTCTTCCCATATCAAAGCATTTCATTACACACGCATTTGGAAGGCGCATTTGAAAAAGCCTTAGAATTCAAGGACAGCCTTTGTTTCACAACAGTGACACAATCAGCCTTCGAAATGCAGCTTTCGGAGGATGCAGCCTCTGAATTGGGACACAGCTGAGATGTCTTTTAAGATGGTTGAGTCTGATCAGTTTCCTGATCATGGGTTTGAGGACATAGCAGTAAGGACCAAGGTAGTATCAATTTGAGTACAATTTGAGCCCTGATTCACTATGGTAAACCTATTATAATTGTTTATATTTTGGACCTGTTGGGATGGTATTTGTGTCAAATATTTGTCACTCAGCCATGCGTGTCTCCTTATTTCCATAAACAGAGAAACGTTGCTCCAGCTGCTGACACATACATGGTGTGGAAGTAGCAAAGGTTTACAACAAGAAAGAAAGTCTGACATGGAGCAGAATGTGCATGTAATAAAACAAGAATCAACATTGGCTTGGCATTTCAGAGATGAGAGAACTGAGCGGGAAAAGCAATGTGGAGATGGTGTTTTTATTACACAACAGGTGAAGGTATTTTATTGAATGTCATATGTATCTCTCGGACAGTTCATTGTCAAGCATTTTCTGTCAGGACCACTATCGTCAAAGGGGATTGATGTACTATTAGCATACGGTTTGGATTGGTGGTATAGCTCTAAAAATAGGGTTTGCAGAACAGAACCAACATATTGTATTGCAGTTATCATTAATGTTGTTAATATTAAAAGTACAAAATAATTAGAGAATTTAATCTGATTAAAGGAAAATCAGAATACCAAATCCTGACTGGACGAAGAGGCGCAGCTGGAGATAGAGGAGCTGAGCTCTGGAGAACATGATAGCTGCTGATACTAAAGGGGCTTATACATGTATGCTGTGGTAGACGTCATATTACTATAGGTAGGCGTGATTAGCTGACAATCAACTGATACAAGCTTAATTAACATAACCTGCCAGAACTGACGCTACGCTTGATATCTGTGATTCCATTATGGGCTGTTGTTGTAGCGCTGCACAGTATTTAATTTTCAAGAAAGTACAGCGTTCTGTTAATGGGTAGCTATAACATCTTCAGCTAGTATATCTCTTATTCAGCTATTATATGTCTTAAGCCTAGTAGTGAACTTTTTATGAGCTGTAGGATAATCTCTCTTCGGCAGAATATCAGTTAAAATGAAATTATAGATACCCTTTAATGGCAAAATATGTTCAATATTGTTTTAGCTGAAGCCCTCCCATCTGTTCAGGACAGCATGCCCTGATAACTACTGTAGTAAAACAACACTGCCTGTCAGAAACGAGACCTTATACTGTATGTTTCCTATTCTAAGTAGCACTGACCATCACATGTTAAAATCCCTTCTCATGTTCCTTATATCCCATGTGTCTTATCCCCCTTAAACAGTCTACTCCAAGTCTTCAGTGTGGCAGTAGTTTTTTTTTAGCCTGAGCTACATTACGATGCACATTTGGATCTGGTGCTGCTACATTAGCTCTATTAATCTCTCTCCCAGCTGCCTGGGAAAGCTCACTGAGCACAGTGCTCAAATTTAGGATCACATCTGCTGTCAGTACAGCCCAGAATAGCAGCTCTGCTTATGTAAAACCCTTGTATGACTGCACAAGGCCAGGCGGCAGGCAGGGAGGAGCCATGGCCTGGTCTTGTCGTACTCTGTGCTGGTGCAGCATGCCTTGCTGAAATGAGATAGGCTGAAGGAAAGCTAAACAGTACTGGATATCAAGCATTCCAGGAGGAAGTTATAGTTCATGATAGGGGCAGGGGGGGACAATGGAGTATAATTTAACTACTCCAGTCCAGAGTACTTTGAGTCTTTCCTCATACATTAAAATATATTTTGTTATTTTCAATTGTTTGCATGGTTTTTGCACACATTTTCTTACTTGCAGATCATTACACCCTATACAAAAAATAACAGCTTTTTGTGAATAAAAAGGGAGAGTTCATTTAGGTTAAAACTGACTTTTTACAACTACCAAGTCTGTTTATAAGAAATATAACAATTACACACATGCTCAGAGTTTAGCTCTCTCACTTACCACCACACTGGATTGGTGTGTGTGTGTGTGTGCGGCTGAGTGGGTGTGTTTGAAGGAGAAGTGGCAGAAGAAAGGGAAGGTCTGTTCTGCTCCATGTCAATACATCCCTTCTTAACTACACTGAAATTTGAGATCCAAGGTTAATCTAAGCTAACAGGTCTACTGTTGCTTGGTTCTGATGTACAAAAGGGAAATACTCTCTAAAAACACAAAATAAACATTTCTTGTAGTAGATACTTGTACAATCAACTTTGTTTAGATGTTAGTGACCAGGGACAGTCACAATTTTCATGCTAATTTTGGTATATTGCACAAAAATTCAAAATATGCATAAACTATGATGGGAAAATATTAACCAATTACATCAGGTGACCTCGCCTCATCAAGTCATGTTGCTAAATAATTGATGATTGGTTGTCTGATGAAGCTATTATGATGCCACTCCCAGAAACAAGATAAGACATATTTCTGTTCAAGTTCACAAGAAAGTGTTTAAAGTGTTAAAATCAAACAGTTTTGTCATTCCAATTGCATTTTTTTGCATTAAATAAATTAGCTTGAATGGAAAGACTGTAGCAGAAAAAAATAACAATGCTGCAATTTTCAGGTGTTTGCATAATGAATATAATAAACATTAAAAAAATAAAATATTCATAAAATAAACTGCAATCAAAGGTGTCAATTGTTTTCATTTTAGCACAGATCTCTGTGAATACATTTGAGGAACAAATGTAATTTCTATCTGTTCCCCCCTCATGTCTCTCTTTTCCCTTAGTCTCTTTTAGATGGTTTCTCGTTGTTCTCTCAAGGCCGATGGGCTCTCTGTCATTGGCAGAGACATGAGAAAGCAGCTGGGTCTTTGTGTTTGGAGGCGCTTCAGGTAATCAACAATGCAACCACTTACCCACAGCTCTCTGTGAAGAGACTGCCGTCAGCATGGCCAGGTAATTGAATGCATTAGCTCTGAATGAAGGACTGTTGTTTAATCCTCCTACACAAACATCTCTATCTACACCATTATCTTCCTGCGTAGCTGCCTTCCAAAGGCAGCCATTTATGAAATACACATTTGCAAAAAATATACATGTTCAGAGCAAAGCAGTGTTTAACAGTGAAATGAGGTCTTTCTTTGTGAATCTGTTCTCATGATGTTTACTGCCTCACTGTGAGATAACTGTCCTGCTGTTAAAGAGAGTAATTTTAAAAGGACTTTTATTGGACTACTGAATGAAGCAGAGTGAATCATTTGAAGACTAAAAGGAAAAGCAGCACCTTTAACCTTTCTGATAAGGAACGGTAATTCAAACCCCTTCACGAGCACAGCCAGATGCATCTGTTGAAAATGTTATTATAATTACCTTTTTCCCCCATGGCAATTCAAAACGTGCAATTTTCAAATAATTCACACAAACAAAACACACTGAATTGCTATCGTTTGTGCATGTGTACTTTATTTCATATACCTGAGAAACCAGTCTTCTCATTCAATTTCACTATGCTTGGCCTAACAGGAACTGTGCTTATAAGTAATGTTCAGCATTATTTATAAATAATTTAGTTCATAGTAATGGCCTTTGCTTGCCATTTCACTCTGCACTCCATTTTCAAACATAAAAATAACTGTATGTATGCTATGTATATTAAACAGTTGATTAATAATTTGTCAAGAGGACAAAGGCAGAATTGTTCGTTCAGACTAGTTAAGACAGAAGATCACAGCAGTGTCTCATTCACTGTGGTCTGTGGGTGGTAATTTATTTCATAACACTGAAGCTAACAGCCAATGTTTACCCTGATGAGAGGAAGCTAGGCAGGTGTGGTTGTTGTGCACAAATGTAAGTGCAAATGAATCAATAAAGTCTTTATTTTGTTATTCTTTATTTTATTATTCTTTATTTTATTATGTCTATTTAAAAAAGGTTAAACGAGAAAGAGAGCTGTTATGATCTAGAATGTAAGCCTCTTTGGGAAACAAAATGTCTGTTTTATCAAAAATGCTGTATATTAAGATTGACTAAAAACACAAATCACTTGATATTCAGACTCACAGCAGTCAGTGTCACATTGCTTATGCAACAGTTCAATAAAAAATAAGTAAACATTGAGTAATTTTAGACAACACATTCCAAACTAAGTCAAACAGAAAACACGTTGCGCATCGCTGAGCAACCCACAGGCATGCCTGGATGATCCAGTATTTTTGAATGAATCAGTTGCGTAAATGATTCAGTAATTTGATGACTGCATCCGAAAGCTTATAGGCAGTTGGCTTATTGCCTCGTTGCCCATAATAAAACAATAGGTGTGTTTGACTTGAAGCGCCGCTGTGCAGACCAAATGGCATCAAAGTACCTTGAGAGCGATTCAAAAGCAAAGCTAGCTAGGGCCATTGTTAGCAGGGCAAAAGGTAGTGATGATTCTATGGGCCCCCTACCTTATAGAGGCCCAATGATTTCATCCGAGGGGGACTATATACAGTATATGCGAGGTCGCACTGTCAGAGAGTTTGGGAATATTTACACATAAATTATACACATAAAACCATGATATCAGAGCTTTAAAGGTCCCGTTCTTCGCGATTCCATCTTTCAAACTTTAGTTAGTGTGTAATGTTGCTGTTAGAGCATAAATAATACCTGTAAAATTATAAAGCTCAAAGTTCAATGCCAAGCGAGATATTTTATTTAACAGAAGTTCCCTTTCAAAGCCTACAGCGAATGGCCGGTTTGGACTACACCGCTGCACTTCCTTCATGAATGACGTCACTAGAACCGTTTGTTGACTAACCCTCCGCCCACAAGAACACGCAAAATAGGGGGCGTGGTCTTGTTGCTCTTCCACATGGAGAAGAGTGCACATTCAGTGCTTGCATCTCCCCGTTATGGTAAGAGGCGGGACCTTGCAAAGTGTGCTAAGCTGCTGTCCAATCACAACATGGGAAGCGCTGGCCCAATCAGAACTCGTTACGTGTTTCTGAAGGAGGGACTTCATAGAACAAGGAAATCATCAGGCCGTTTTTAGGACAGAGAAAACAGCGCTGTACAGATAAGTAAACTGTGTGAAAAATACTGTTTTTTTACACGCAAAACATGAACTCATGTTATATTGAACACTGTAAACATAATCAAAGCTTCGAAAACATGCGAAGAACGGGACCTTTAAATCAAAAATTTTAAAAGAGAGCAATACATCCTGGTTGTTTAAACCAATGAGCAGAAAAAGGTGTCGTCAGCAAGTCATTTCCCATCATGCTTTTTGTTAGCCCAGCCTGTGTAGACCATGACTGCGCAATTCTGCAAGGCCGCTTTTTGCTTTGTCACTTTGTGTTTTTTTTTGTTGACATAATCAAGATGTCAAGTCTGACACATTTCTAACTGGCATGCATCTTGCGGTAATCCGTACTGCACAGGTTTTGCTAATCTCAAACAAACCTATTGACTTTGCATGCAGCATTTGTGCACAAAGGTAGACCTCCCTGATTCCGGACAGACTTCTGAGGCAGCATAACGGTTTAAAGATCTACAATAAAATAGAGAGAGCTTTGCTGATAACGAAGTCAGTATTTAATATACTATCATACTAATTTATTGACTTTAAAAGTGGACGAAGTCGGTCGAAAACGTACATTTATGCATAAACTAACCACCAACTCAATACATCTATGCTGCCTTCAGCATCGATTAGATAAAGGTATTTCACTAGAATGGATAATATATTGCCTTCCTCTGTATGCTGCATTTTTCAGCTTTTGGATGTAGCCAATAACAAATTAGTTTAGATACGGAAGAATCTGGGTGTTTGAATGAATCGGTTGAATGAATGATTCAATAGCTCTGTCCCAATTCATAGGCTGCATCCCTCGAAGGACTTCACAGGCTACATCGTTCAAAGGCTGCAAAGGTCAAACCGAGCATTGTTAAATGAGATGGTCTTGCCTACGGAGGGCTGTTGCCTAGCAACAAGTGGTAGCAATGAGTAGTAGTACTGTTTGTACTGGACTTTAAAAAAAAGTTAATTTAAATTGTCTGAAAACAAAAACAGGGTTCACCATGGTCCATATCTATATATAATAAAGACTAAAAACTATATATTATTACATCTTAGTAAGATATGTTAAAGGGGGGTGAAACACTCAGTTTCAGTCAATCTCACGTCAATCTTGAGTACCTATAGAGTAGTATTGCATCCTTCATATCTCCAAAAAGTCTTTAGTTTTATTATATTTATAAAAGAAAGATAGGCTGTACCGAGTCTTTCCGAAAAAAAACAGAGCGGCTGGAGGCGAAGGTGTGGGCGGAGCTAAAGAATGACGAACGCACACAAAGCGGTGACGTCCTCAAGCGTGGAGAAGAAAACGGCTATTGATCAGATTCAGCTAATACATTTATGATCCAGAATCAGATCTGGAGGCTGAAATAAATTGAACAGGAGAATCAACAACAGCAGGACGTCCATCTCTGTGGTATGTACTGTATTTAGTGGCCTGTCAACATTTGTGTGTGTTTACTCGCAGTTTATGAGGACATGATTTGGTTTATGGACTATTGTATGCGACTAAACATTAGCAGTAGCAAGCAAAACGGTTTTGCACGTCAGACTAGTGTAACGTTATACATAGAACAACAATGGAGTAACCGTTAGCGCATTTGAATGACGAAGCACGCTTTGTGAGAACGCTAGGTTTATGTTTGGGTGCTTTTACAATAAACAAACTGACACCTATAGTGGTCAGCTAAATAAATGTATTTAAACACACACCATAGATTGCATGCTCCATTGATAAATTAACTAACGTTATACACGATCGTGTTGTTTACTGATGTTTCAACCCGATCACACATAAATGCGTATAAATAGTACGAGTGTGCAATGTCGTGGAATGTATACGCCAAAACTCATTTTGGCGTGCATATGATACGCTGTTTTTCACGTGCATATGAGACGCACTTTATGGCGTATATATGACACGCGCTTGGGTAGGTTTAGGGTGGTGGGGTGGGGGGTTCGTATGTATAATACGCCATAAAATGCGTCTCATATGCACGCGAAAAACCGCGTGCCATAGACACGCCAAAATGAGTTTTGGCGTATACATTCCACGACATTGCACACTCGTACTATTTATACGCATTTTTGTGAGAATACCCTGGATGTTTACTTACGCGACGATAGCCAACAGCATAGACATTTGAAGCAGTTTTACTCACCGCCTGCTTCCAAAGCACGACCGTGAACCTTTATCGCAGGGACCGCTCCATCAAAAACACACTTCTTCGGTAACTGTTGATTTCGTGAAGTCCTGTGACAGCAGTGACCGTGGAGATCCACTTTTGCGACGCGACTAAAGCGTGATGTTGTGCTGCTTCCCGTCATTTCTGCGTTCAAATCGGTTCAAATGCAGGGCTGCCTTCCTGGAATGCTGTGCTGAAGCGTTGAAGTCGCTCGACGTCACCCATAGGAATAAAGTGGAGCGCGGTGGGACAGAAGTGTTGCACGGGCGACTGGATCTGCACCTGAGAGAGTGTTTATGGGCGTGCATTTCCTCTCTCGCTCTAGTCACGCGCGTGCACCCTTCCGGGAGAAGAGCCCCTACGGCCCATACAAGGATCTTCCGCTCTATTGACGTCAAGCAGCCCATACTCGAAAAAAAACTCTCCGAAACTTGTGAGAAACCGGAAGGAGTATTTTTAACACAGAAATATTCCATCAAACGTCCAACATTAGTGTTTGACACTTTGTCAATGTTTAGGATGGGAATCCAAGTCTTTAACAGTGTAAAAAGCTCAGTATGCATGAACCAGCATTTCACCCCCCCTTTAACATTAAAACCGCTTTAAAGTTTAAGGGGTCATGAACTGGATTTTTTATATACTGTTGTCTTAGGTCAATTTATGATGTTTGCATGGTTTTTACATTAAAAAAAACATCATAATGAATAAGTAATAGGCTATTTTCTACACTGGTTTTGATGCTCTCTCCTGAACGGTGGGTTCTGATGGGCTTGCCGCCCTGAACACTTGGAAGTAAACGCCCACAACTAGGATTGGAGAAGATTTGCAAATTTAATGAGCTTCTGATCCCCTGTCAGTTCATGTGAGGCATTATTTTGAAAGCGACAATAAGAATGATTATCTTACAGTGCTCGCAAAACATCTTCATCAAACAAACACAATGATTTATCTGTCATCCATCCACTATTGATTGGAATTTTATTTTTTTTATTACTTGGCCTGTCCGATCAGTGGATTTAAGTGCGAACCGCACACACATGCACGTCAAGCCAAAAGAGTGAACAATGCAGATCAATAAAGGAATGTTATTTCACTAATTTAAGATTCACCGGCCTACCGACAGTCTTACATTTTAGTAGCCCTTCTGGTAGTCCCGTATCAAAGCAATACAGGACGCGATTCGTCCCGTATTTTACATAGGTCCACCCTCATTGTGTGAAGACACGTCCTATTCTGCCCTTAATTGGGTCGCTGCCGTTGTTGGCTTGTTTGATTGGTTTATTTCAGGTTCACGGGCGGTGAATCACGGCCAATCAGAGTCAGAAGAGGAGGGGACGGTTCTTTTCTATATGGGCAGAATCTATTTAAAACGATGGCGGAGGCAGGTCCAAATATCCTATATCAAAATAATTTTTTGATTGATAACTTTAGATTTCATATGCTGCCTATTAAGAAATAATGTTAATAATGTAGGCTACATTAATGATGTTATGGTATGATTTGTTTATTAAGGTTAAGTTGTACAGTCAGACACAAGCATTACTTTAATAAGAGATAAGATATATATTTAATACATATTTAATCAAAATAGGACCTTTTAGGAATAAAATAAACAACTATTTGTTATGCTTAACAAATTTAAATAATTGCATCATCCAATACTATAGAATTAACAATAGACTATATAAAACGGAATAATACATAAATATATTTACTTAACTTACCAAAAATAAAAATGTTGTTAAGTGTTTTATTAAAATAAGAAATTATTGTAGATATTATATCATTTACAGTTATTTAGGTGTGGTTTCACTGTTTGGATGGTGTTATTGCAAACAATGACAAATATTTTAGTCAAAATCTTTGTTCACAACACTATAAAATTACTCGAGTTAATTAGCAATTTCTTATCCTACTCCCCTCTAGGTTACAGCAGCTGAGTTTGTTTTTCATTGTCATAGCTATGTAATATACTGAGTGCATCTGTTCACACTGATTTCAATAGCAGATATCCTATTATAATGTCCATTGGTATCAATCTTAATATATATATACAAATTATGAAAACATGTTTTAAGTTATAACATACGACCACTGCACTGGCACACCATCGGGACTGTGGTCATCGTGGCTCCAAGGGGTGTGGCCACGGCTGCGGCAGGCATCCCTTATTTTTCTGTATTGAAGGTCGCAACCCTAGCTGGGCCTGGTGTCAATATAAGCTTTTCTTTGAGTAACAAGGATATTTACAGCTCTGAAACTTACAGGATATTCTTATATCACAATTAACTTTCATAAAGATGTTATTTTAGTAAGCTGATACTTTTAAGTTCATAGTTTATTTAGTTGATTTCTCAATTCATCACCCCTTTAAAAATATATGTAATTTAATATTTTAGTAAGCTGAAACCCGTTTTTAAAATTACATTTAAAAAGTGTAACGACAATTCTTTAAAAAAAAAAAATGTGTCATCAATGATGCAAAGGATTCTGGGGTAAACAAGGCTGTTAAGGATCCATCTGTTCAACAGTTCATTTTACGAGAAACGAAAGCCTCATTTAAAGAAGCCTTCGAATTGGGACAGCCTTCGTCACGCCACGGTGGCGGAATCGGCCTTCGAATGCAGCCTTCGAAGGATGCAGCCTCTGAATTGGGACGCAGCTCAAGACCAATCATTTGTTTTTGAATGTATTAGTTGAATGAATGATTCCATAACTCAATTGAAGAGTTATGGAATCATTCATTCAGTTAATCACATCTACTGGCGAATCAATGTAACTTGCAGAGAGTTACTGAAAAATACAAAAGAAGGAAACATGTTAACTAGTTAAGAAATAGAAATACATTAAAATGTATATTAACATGAACATTTTTTTTTACTAATTGGCAAACAATGGATCATTTTCCTAAATCTATAACTGCCCACAGGCATCTGTTTCCCCTCTCTATCTGCAAGGATAACTGAATCTGCAGTTGCAACATAGTCAGAGCAACAGTCTGCCTTGAGTCACCCATGTTGTGTTTTTCTGGAGGCTAAAGTGCACCTTTATCAGCATCTCTTTCTCTCGCTCTGCCCTGTCAGGAACCCTCAGCATCATCAACTCATAAACAAACTCAGACTGTTTACTCGGACTGCTTACATACACATAAACAAACCCAGTAGCTCTAGTCCTAAGATCTTAAAATATCAGTACTGCATCAGGATTTTGATTAAATGAATGATTAAAATATGTGTGGATCAGCTTGATGTAGTTCAGGGTCAAGGTTTTATAGAATTTATCCAGCTACTAAAGGGTACACAATCTGAGAGGTGGAGTTGCACAGGAACATCAAAAAGACTGTAAAACAACAAAAATGTTGCTTTGATTATTTTAAGTTCTTGTGCAAAAATATCCAATAAGGAATAGATGGAACGCAAATAAGTTACAATAACAACTTATTGTCATTCCTGAACAACCTTGCATTTATCTCCTTTCAATCGAGCCTGTTCTGTTGCTTTAAAGACTAAATTGGTTGTGATTGACCATGTTTATTTGTGAGCAGGTTATGTTATCATATAGCCAGCCAGTTGTGTTATTATTTGCCTCCCAAGTCACTAGGGATGCTGACCGGTCCTGAGGAAGGTCCACCAAGCTATGTCTCTCTTGACCAAATAGATTTTAAAAACCTGAGGCTATTCACAGAGACAATTCTCATTCTACCTTCTGTTAGTGGTGCTGGTCAAATCCATAGCTTCATCGACATAAAGGCTTGGCCATTTGGATTGTGAATAAATTATGTCTTTGTCTATCATTTGATGTTCAGCGTGTTGCATTTGAACATGTTATTATTGCAGCTCATGCTGTACTCACGATATAAATTAATCTGATTGCCAAGATGATTTTGACCCGTGCATCAATTATGACAGGGAGAGCCATTTGGTTTCTGGGGAGGGGGAGAAGGCACCATTAGAATCCCATTTTTCTGTCGTGACATGCTGAAGTCTTTTGTGTTCCATACTGGTTAACTGAGCTGTATGTGAAACACTCAGATTTAAGCCAATTGCAGCTTGCTGAAGTCCCAGCCTCCATCGTCCTTGTTTGAAAACAAGCCATCTTTGTGTAGACCTGACCTTTAGTGCTTCTCTAAAGAACCAGCTATTTACATGACTGGCTTAGCAGCATGTAATGGCGAGGGCTGTTCTGAGTAAATGCAAATAGCTTTGTGAAAGACTACCAAATCCATCCCATAAAATGAAAATGAGCTCTTAAAATCCTTAGGTGGAGAATGAGTTTTCCCGTTCTGACATTTTAGAGAGTTACACAATAGAAGGTTTCAGGCCATTTGCTGTGGCATTTTCCAAGGTTATGAATGCTTTTTATATCATTTTAAATGCATCTTAAGCTACATGAATTATGTGTTTTAGTTTTTTCTTGTCCACTGTGTGCAAAGTGATTGGTTAATTCACCAGTATACACTGTACACCCTAATCTCTCATGAAAACACACACACAAAAAAGTTTTCCTGAAGGTTAAAAAAAAGAGAGAAAAGAAGAAACAACCAGTAACCCATTCCAAGCAAAGCAGTACAGACAAAGCTACTGTACCAACTTTCTCAGACAGCACTAAGAAATCTCTTCAGCTTGCCCTGGCCATAAAACAACAATAACCTCTTTATGATAAAATCCACCATGCTGCCAGCTCAGTCTCTGCTTTCCCTTTCAGGCTGAATAAAAGTAGGAAGAAGTGCGGGTCCTAAAGCAGAGAAAATGGAGTCTTGTATGTGTGTGTGAATCAGATAAGAGAATGAGCAGGATAATTAAACTCATGCTGAGGGGGAGTGCAGGAGAAGAGTGTGAGCAAGAGATGGGAGAGAGCGAGAACAACTGTGGCTTTCTCCCTGTGTAAACTCAAACAAACTGTCATCTGTCCACCTCTCAGGGTGATTGTCACTTTCTTGTTTTCACCATGAATACCACACAAGAAAGGAAGAAACATACACAACAGCAGATTAAAAACTTATATATCATATATGCACATGTATATCATATATAGCAGAATGTCCTTCGTCACATTATTTTCACAAAGCTAAGGTTGAAGAAAGCAAAAATGTTTTTTAAGACAAATATAGTTTATTAAGTTTTTTAGTCCCATAGTTCAGAAAGGAAGCCAAATTGGAGCATTCTGGGCAACACAGAGTTTTTTTTTTTTTTTTTTTTTTTTTTTGAATAAATCAGCATTTTTGAATGAAATCGATTTTCTTGCTTATAATGACCGTAACTTGTATTCATTTCTGAAATCAGACAAATCAGCAAATCAGATTTGCATAATATCTATATTGCCACCTACTGATGTATTGATGTGTCCTACAACAAAAATGAGGACAAATCCTGTGTCTGCAATGCGCAAAAAAACTGTGAATAAATATATCAAATATTTTAGTTTGTTTGATCCCTCTTTAAAGAATGAACACACTCATTTCTATTGTTCAATTATTTTTTAATGAACACGCAACAAAATGTAAGCAAGCATGAACAAAGAGTTCATTCACTTGATAATCTAAGGTGTCAAGACAATGACAGAAAGTCTCCCATATGTTTCCGTCTTTATAGAGTTCCCTCAAACTTAAACACCCTTTTACAGGAAGTTAACCAAAGCACCTGGTGCAGCCATCAGAGATAAAGACGGGATGGTTTAACTAATTGGTATGTGGCAGTGGGGGAAATAATTGGATGATCTAAGGCACTGTCTGATGGCAGGAGAGAGAGAGAGAGGGAGCTGTCTGAAAGGACAGCTTTCTGCAGCTCTGTGGGGAATTATCTATAAAGCGTTTATATTTATTCTCCCTTTCTTTCTCTGAGCACAGATAAACAGAGTTTTTCTGTGACTCATGTGTCAAGGCCGTGAAAGAGAGCCATGATTAATGTTCTCTGCTCCTTTTTCAGGCACTATTATAACTCCCCCTCCCATCACACACACACATCCTCAAGACTCTTTCTTTACAGCCCACATAGAGTACATTGATTGTGTTTAATATGCTGTAATTCTCATTGCTTAATATAGGCACAATGTCAGATGATTGTAGCTCGCAATGGTAGAGGTTAAATTGAGATAGTAGAATTACCAAGCAATAATGTCTGGAATATTCATATGACTGCAAGCTTTTTTATTGAAAACTGTGTGGTAATGTCATAACTTAAATGGCAGGCTGCTTTCAAAGCCATTCAAGATGACAGTTCATGTCTTTTTAATTCTTTTTTCTTAATATGTTTTTTGTAGAACACAAACAAACAAAAACAGAACAGACATGTCACTATGGATATCACATACAGTTCTGGTGTTAACTTTATATCAGGGGTTACTCTCCCAAAGGTCTCAGAAAAGAGAAAAGAAACACCAGGAGAATATTTGGTAATGGTCCTTCCGTGTTCATAAAAGGTTCAAGGTCCCCTCATGAGACCTTCAAAGCCAGAATATTTTCATTGGAAAAATATTTAACATACAGAAAAATAGGAAGAGATTAGTGGGGACATTCCATAGGCATAATGCTTTTTATACGGTACAAACTGTATTTTCTATCCCCCTACACTGCCTCTACCCCTAAACCTACCCATCACAGGAAACATTCTGAATTTTTACTTTCTCAAAAAAAAAAAAAAAAAAATATATATATATATATATATATATATATATATATATATATATATATATATATATATATATATATATATATATATATATATATATATATATATATATATATATATATATATATATATATATATATATATATATTCTGTATGATTTCTAAGCATTTTGAAAAATGGGGAAATGGGTAATATCCTTAAATTTCCTCCTCTCCCTGTAATACCCATGTCATATGTATTTATATACATTTGTGTCCTGATATTTGACAAAAACATCCCCCCCCCTACACACACAATATCTCCCTATGTTCAATCCACACTTTTGACCACCATTTTGACTAGTACTTGCAATTTATCCATATTTAATTTTAGAGAGAAGGTCAGTTTTTCCATATTATACATCTCTCTTGCAATCACCATCCACTCATCTTTTGTTGGTGGATTCTCATCGCAACTATTTCTTAGTTATTGTTTTACTAGCAACCAATAATACGTTTAGTAGGTACTTTACTTGTCTTGAGTATTGATATCAGTTGGTATTTTTCCTATAGTGCCGAAATCCCATGATCAAATTCATTTCAGTGACTGCCTCTAACCAAAAAGACTGAATTGCTGGACACTGCCTAAATATGTGAAAATAATCAGCCATAGAATTGTTACATTGTCCCCAACAGAGTGCAGATTCCGGTTCAGGCTTATGTATTTTTAATAAACTGAAATAATCAGTCCCCTCAGCTGATGTGTGAACATGAATTTTGTTTTCTCATTTATAAATGTGCTGATTTGAAACAGAACTGAAGGAGGCTGCATCTAATCCAAAAATAACAATAATACATTACCCCTTACTTCAGTAAAAAACAAAACAAAACAGTTGTGTTATCCTTCTTTAAATTGGCTCTGCACAAGTCATAAAGGGCTAAGCAATTCTTATCTGTGAATAAAAGCTTGAGTAATTGAGTTTTATCTTTATCAAACATACAGCCTAAAAACATTAACCTCACATTCAAACTATGCCTATTTCATGGCACACTGCACCTTATCAGTTTAGTTTTAACATAAGAAAGATCTTATCAGCTGAATAACACCTGTTCTGAGCTGCTATCTAGGACGTATCGACAGCAGGGCTGATTAAAGCATTATTTGAATGCTCTTTTTTTGTAGCAGTTGCATGTGTAAAATACACGTGCACTACCAGGAAGTCAATCTCTTTTTTTTTTGTCTCACGCAAAATATATCAGTGATGCCACATCAAATCTATACAGATGTCAAGCATTAATATAAGATTAGTAAAGAAATACCTTTTTGAATGAGAAACAGACCATGGTGTACTTGAGACAGAAAATCTATAATAAAAGTGTTTTATATTGTGTTCGCCTACAGCTGGCAACATTAAAGGTGTGGAGGTAGAGCGGTTTCATTCGCCGCTATGCACAGGATTTTATTGTTGTGCGAGATCTAAATCATGTTGTGCCAACATTTCACATTGTTGCATAGCAACAGCAGGATGAAATAACCCTAACGCTGTGGAAACGGGGCAATGTTTCACAGTGCATTTCTCTCCTCTGGATAAAGCGGCCCTGACGTCCCCTGAGAGGAAAAAGAAGGTAAAATCATGAGTAATGATCTAACGGCAAACAAAGACGGCTTTATAGCTTGAGCCAGATGGAAAATTCAATTTGGTGCAGATAAATAAATAACAAAATGCAATAATGTAAAACTGCACATAAAGCATGTGCACCTGGCACTGAGGGGAGCAGTCATTTAGGTAAAACCAATTGCAGCTGATATGAAAATATTCATTTTGTGCTTTGCACTACATCATGTTCAGCATGTTAGTGTGAGTCAGAGGATAGACAATCACAATCTCTCACTGAACCCTCTATTCAATTTCACGAAACCATAATATTCTTATTTTTTGCATTTACTTGGCGTACAAGAGAATCATACATTAAACTCACATGGCACATCAAAGAACTACACCGTTTAGAAAAGACAGACTCGTAGCACATATTGTCAGTTAGCAACAGTCGGCATACTCCCGAATCATAGAAAACAGAATGTATTATCTCCTAAATACATCATTTCAGACATACATATACATATACATTTATATATATATACAAGGTACATAATGGAGAATTGAGGAAATACAGAAAGGTCTTCCCATTTCAGACAGTATTTGAGGAAGGTTGCTTTCTGGAGACAATTAGATATATAAGATACATTATACCCTTATGGTGCTGTTATATAATTTTTTGTCTCAGTAGTGTTTAAATGGACGCTAATAATCCGACTGTAATAAAAAAGTCACATGTACGTAACTGTAGAGTACTGCACATTCGCAATGACGTAGAAGTAACGTAATGATGTATGCTGCGAACAAGCCGTTCTTCCTGTTGAATAAAGTCTCATAAATGAGTGTCTTGTCATTCTGAAATGTATATTAATAATATAAATATACAATAATATATTCGTGCAGTGTGCACATGTCAAAAGATTAAATCAAGTCTGAAGCTTGTGACTTATAAACGTGCACATTAACCTGATCACTTTATTTAGTGTTCAGATTCATCGATCGGAATGAATTCATTCGGATTGAAGCAAAAAGTTTCCATGTAAATGTAGCTATTGACCAGTGATCAGTTTCATCTAATATGGTGCATAGAGCTAAGGGAGAAGATTTTAAAATAAATGTATGTATGTTTGAAGCGCTGAAATTTAGGTTAGGAAAGACTTCCAGCAATTATAGAGAGATATTTTTTTCACCCATGTATGATACAGTACATGTTGTACATGGACTGCATTTATATAGCCCTTTTACAAAGCGCTTTACATTTTTGCCTCACATTCACCCATTCATACACCTACGGCGATGTCAGCCATGTAAGGCGCCATCCAGCTCGTCGGGAGCAGTTGGGGTTAGGTGTCTTGCTCATGGACACTTCGACACTTGGTTAGGTGGAACCGGGGATTGAACCACCAACCTTCTGGTTTGTAGACATCCTACAAGAACCACTGAACCACCGCCCGCACATGTAGGCCTACTGTTTCCATAATTGCAAAATACCATTCAGGTTGTGACAACGTGTGAAGTTGATACCTAAGAAGAGTGTTTCAAATAAAATCAGTCAATCCGTTTTATTTTTTTGGCAGTTAGGTTAGATGATATTTTTATGAACACCGGGTGAAAATCGCCAGTCAGAAAAAAGCAATTAATAATCTATGCAATTTGGGGTAGCTTTCATGTCTGTAAGCATAAATGGTGTGGGACAAATTACACACCGAGGTGCAATACTTAATCTGAGTAGGCTTAATGCCTTTATAGCATATGGATTCTGGCCATTTGGCCTTCAAGCAGTGTAATTCTCTGTGTCAGTTGTGCTACATTGAACAATTTACTTCAGTTCAAATTAACCGTTTTTGCTTTTTCCCTCGCTGGCCATCACACTACACCTGTCGTACTCTCATATAGCAGCATCTCTCCTTGATTTTAGGAGAAGCAGATGGTGGGAGATTATGTAGAGCAATGCACTGTGAGGTGCAGGGTCAGCACTGAGAGTTGGCAGTAGGACATCACAGGTCTGTAATTGGGCTTTAGGTCAGTGGTACCTGACTGTATTACAGCCGGAGGTGATTTTTGCACATGGTGTTGAATTTGTCACATCTGTCTAACCAGAGCTTAATGAGGTTGCTTGGAAATGGTGAGGTGAGCTATAATTCCAGCTACAGGAAGCTGTCACATAATGTTGATAACATCTCATTCAATCAGAAAAATTGGACAGCAGCCATTAAATAAATGTAGTGTGAAAAAAAGAATAATAATACAATTCGGTTAGGAGTTTGATGTTCAAAACGAGAAGCACAAGTATTATTATCTTGCTGAATTTTGCTTCTCACGTAAATGTATCTTTTTTAAGGATGTCTAAAAAATGTTTTACTGAAAAGCCATACAAAAATACTTATTAGGAAAATGAATTCTTTGCAGTTTTGCAGGGAGCACTCAAAAAGCCACATATGAAATGTGCTTTCATGCGCACTCCTACTACTGTCTGAGAAAGTCTTAGAATCCTTTCATGCCTCATTTGTTTAGATGGTTTTCTCAAACTCTTGCACATTTCCTGACTATTTTTTTTGCCATGCTTCAGTGAGTGTGAAAGCCCGAAACTCAGGTGCAGGCTAAATATTTGAATTCTGGTTTTAAAATAAAGAGCAGCCTGGGAGTAAATCTATATGGATGTAGTTTGTTTTATCTATCCAAACCCTAGAAGTAAATTGTATAAAACACTTGACAATAATGGATGCCCTGTCTAACGTCAGCCTCAGAGGGTGAGAGTAAACGGCAAACACACGTACTTCATCATGATTTGACATAAATCATGATCGCCTCCAGGCTGTTTATAAACTCTATTGTAGATAATCTAGATCAGTCCAGGGTGTTGCACATCACTGGACAATCATTTTTTTTCTTTTAGGATAGGTTTTAATTAGGAAATATCACATCAGCACAACTGTTATGCACTACAAAGACACAACAGTTCAATAAACAAGAATTACATACTTTGCTCTGCCAATGAAAAGGATTGGAAACGAAGCCACTACAAAATCAAGTCAAGTGTGTCTCTTATAACACTCTTTCGAATTAATCAATTCTATTGAACAAATCGAGTGAATTATTATTTTGTTGTACTCACTTTCTGCAGATTCTATAGGCGGTGTAATGATTTGTCCCTCTTTCATGGTTTGTTACCAACCATATGTTTTTTGTTGTTGTTGTTTATTTTATTAAATAGTGGTTTACTGAAAAGATGTCTATGTCAGATTTTTATATAAAAAATCCGGGTCGTTTCTGCAATTGTTTCTGTATGATGCTTTATTAACAAAGTTCAGGAGTAACACATTCAAATTACTTAGCCCCTTTCGCATTATCCGTGTATTTGATTCCGGCAAATACACGGATAATGCAACCCGGCATTTGTTCCCGGGCTGCAATATTTGGTCCATTCACACTGCCAGCGAAATACCGAAAACCCGTAACAGTCCCGGATCGAGTTGATTCGTGAGATACAAATGTGACGTATAACGGCGAGCGATCTCAGCTTCAGCGCGGATAGTAAGGAGCTCCGTGGTCTCGACTTGTGTCCAGTTTGCACACATTTCTGCTTGTTTAATTTTAATTTCTTTTGTATACGAACACTCTCTGCGTTTAAAACACCGACTAGCTCTTCTGGCACTGCAGGGTTGTATTATTGAAAAAACAAGCTCTAGGAGTTGCACGATAACTACGTACACGTTGCGGCATTAGTTTCGGCTTTTGTTCACACAGCGCTCGTCCCGGATCGAACCCCGCAATGTTACTAGGTCCCCAACCCGGGTTCAATTCGGTAAGCAATTCCGGGACGTGGTTGCTTTCACACAGAAGGCGACCCGGCAATGTTCAGGGAATATTGCGGGTCCGACGTGCAGTGTGAAAGGGGCTTCTTTAGCATGTACTACATAGCCGACTCATCTATGTTCCTCAACAGTTTTTTGCATCCCTCCACCACACCGACTCTTTCTCAACTGGATATTTCCTAGCCAGGGATACAGGGGTGTACTCTGGGTTGCTAGCCAAATTCCGAGCTTGGAGCCCTCCCCTTGGACAACATGCCAAATACACATACTCTTTACTTTATCTGATTATTTGTAAGTGTGAACTTGTGCAGTTTATGGTGCTGTTGTAATTAAGGGGAATTATTTGAAGCGCTTACACTTCATTCAAAATGTGTTAGCAAAATATTACGTTTAGAATTATTGTGCTATCTGCACCGTATACAACACCAGCACTCATTCATTGAATTCTTGTTAAACTTAAACTCGCTTGCTGTCAGGATAATCCTTGGAAATACTTTTGTGAATTTATAACATTTATAGGGACATATACAACTGTAAGATGTAAGTTGTGCATTGAGGAAAATGCATCTACAATGCATTAAGCAACACAGTCTCACCCCTACTCGTCAAATGTTGCCGAACGGTCAAGGGACCCTGACGTCAGCTGTTGACGCACAGGGTACCCCTAAATCGGCATTTTTCGACGTACTGGGTAATCCACTGATTTCAATGAGAAACCTAGGACGTCATAAACAGACGTGTTGGGCATGTGCATGTTATCGTCATGATGGAATTTTTTGGTTTATAATTTTTCCATTATGACATGTTGGAGTGTGATTCTCAATTTAATCAGCCAGCACAATTGTATTTACATTTATTTACGCTATGATACACGTTTGAAACAGTAGTCAAACCCCACCCCGCCCTATACCCATTTGCGTATTATATGATATAAAACACAGGCTGTAACAGACAACAGGCACACTTTATTGAAAAAGTCCAACTATTCCGAGGCCAAACGATTGAATTGTGCGAAGAAAAGACCCAAAAGCAATCACCGTCTCTATCCGCGGCGCGCGGCGCGCGGCCCGCGCCCGTGCGTCACACTGAAGACGCCACAGGTAGACCCCTCGGCGTCACGCGATGGACGAACTGGGAACCCAATTGCTTTCAGTGGGAAACCTTTGGCGTCAACATTAGACGGCAATTCTATCGGTATGAAATCGCGCTGAAGAAGTCTCATTCAGAACACATCGCGATGTTTGGCATCAGATCACGTGTGCCACATGTTGGTGAGTAGTCATATTATGTCCTAATATTTGATATAACGTATTTTCTGCTTGTCGTTATCGATCATGTTCAGTCACTGCATTGTATCTGTCATCATCTCCACTGAGGCTTTGCATTTCTTTGCTTTCTAAATAAACACACCTTGCTAATAGGGTAATTTAACACTGTCACGTGACGTGCTATAGACCTTTAAACAGTTGTTAATATTTAATAATAATTACTAGTGTAGTTCCAACGTGGCATTTGTAGTAGAAGCACAATAATAAAAAAAACAACAACACTTGCCACGCGTTTACCACAGTATTGGTAGTTTTAATGTGATATTTGTTGTAAATAAACAGTAGCCACAACAATTACCATGCTTTAAATGCATTTTAATGTAAAATCCAAATATTGTTATTTAAATAGTATACTTTATAATGCTATATATTATATATTATGACTTTTTTCTCTCTTTCTTTCTTTTTTTTTTACCTGAAAAGACCAAAAGGGCCTCTCGGACTCAGTCAACCCATTCTTGTTTGTGGAGAAGTAACAGAGAAAACCGAAAGCTGCAACAGCAAATATTTGTAATGGTATGTATGAGTTGGTTTGAACCCTTTATCAAACATTTTATTTAGCATTTGTTGTTACTTATTCTTACAAATCCTATAGCTCAATCAGTAAGAACATATTCCCAAAGTCTTAATAATTCACAAGATTTAACAAGTTGTCAAATTCGTATGATTCTCGTACATATAGCTCTGAAAAAAATTAAGAGACCACTTAACATGGATTTCTAAATGTTAAGTGGTCTCTTAATTTTTTTTTCCAGAGCTGTATTTGTATATGAAGAGTTCAGATGCAAAAGCCTCAAAAAGCCACTTCGGTCACATGACATCAGATATTCAATAATTTTTTCTTAATCAGATCAGTTGCACTGTTTATAACGTCCCGTTTGCATGTAAATAATTTATGTGATCACAAAATCAAGTGAGTTATCTACATTTTCAAACAAATTCATATGATATAGCTTGCTATTATATACTTTTAATAATGGGAATGCACACATATCTGTGAACTTACTACATAAATGTATTTAACATTTAATTATGCAACGTTTTTTTACAGCAAGAAACAGTTATGTATGAACTCACAACTTGCATGCAATGTAATACAATTTCCTCTTTCTTTCTGTCTTGCAGGATTACTTGCAGATTACTTTTATTTATTTATTTTTGTTTAAAAGATCTCTACAATATCAAACTCAACAGCTCTTTTAAGAGTCAACCCTCACAAGAGCTTCTAGTGATTCTCAGCGAATCTTGCCGTAATCAGCCCTTCACAGGTAAAGTTGAATATTATCAGTATCAGTATATATACTAAAGTATATACAGTTTTAATATATATACTAATCAAATGCTCACCTTAATCTTATGATAAATTAACTTTATTGTAACTGTCTTAATTTATATGTTTTAAAAACAATAGTATTTGCTTCACAGAGTAAGTGAGACTTTCTTGTTTTACAGAAGAGAAGAAAGACCAGACCTTATATCGAAGCAAGCTAAGAAAATAAGTCATTTGTTTAGGGTGAGGAAGGAAGATGGACATCTTGTGCCCGAAGAAGACAGAAAAGTGCGCAAGTCCATTGGTATGTCTTGTATTGAAGCAATGCTGTAATATGTAGTACAAAATTTGATGTTGATCTCTCAAAGGACTATTCATTTCAACAGTGATCATTCTTTCTACTCTGATAAAATACGTACCATTATTCATGTCTAAATCTTTTAATAACTCCTAAAATAAGCAAATGAGGTTCTGTATCTTGGATTTATTTAAAATGGTAAATATTTGTTTTCCCTTTTTGATACAATTATTATTACACTTTTGGCCTTCACTTAAAAACTGCACCGTCTGTTTGTCTTAGATAAAAGCAGACAAGTGTGGGAAAAAGCATTTAGTTGTTATAAACTCCATGTATTTCTCCATTGTTTTGTAGACCATGGATGGTTCTGGGTAGCTTTAGAAGATAATGAGTTGGGACATATTAGGAATCAAATAGTAAATGTTCTTTGAATTATGTGTAATATCTGGTTAGTTCTTTGGCTTGAAACAAGGCCTTATACTCCACAGACTAAACACATTGCATTTGTGTTTTAAGATGGATAGCAAGAGAAGGCACAAATTCTACAGGAAAAAGATGTGCTGCCAAGGAGGAATACAAGAGGCAAAAACTCTGAGAACTATACATGGCCATGGGTGCTTCATAAGCATGGTAAGTCTGGTGCCTGGGTACCTATTTCTTAATTCTGTCCATGAAAGTTGTATTGCAGTATTTTAACAATTTTATATTGTAAAGGCTATCACAAGTGATGCTCTTGAAACAAGTAACTAAAGAAATCTAGCATCACTGACAAAGGCTCAGAAGAGACCATGCCTTTCTAAAAGATCTTTTAAAAGATCTACTGTTTAAAAGGTTGCTGTTGATATGGGTAAATTAGTTTTTGTTCAGTACTTGGCTAATATTATGGGCTGCAATATTATACATAATGCTTCAATGTGTATATTATTTTATGTACTGACTGCTGCTTTGTAAATTTAAATCAGGAATTGGCATTTCTGCCCATTTTGAGGTGGAGAGTTTACTGAAGAACATAGGTTAACCTGACTGTACATTAAACTTAATATGAATTGTGTTTGTTGTTTTACTTTTAGACCAGGACTGGAGAACGCCGGATTATACGACTTCTTCCTCTGGTTGAGAAAAGGCTACACAACATCAGTGATCACATCATCTGTACATTGATTATACTGTAGGGTACAAGTGGGCGAACTGTTTAGAAGAAGAAGAACATGAACATGATAGAGGGAAGAGACAGAAACCAGTCTAGTTGTAATAATGAATCATTATTTTCCAACACTATATCAAATCTGTTTTCTGTATCATAGTTGACTGGATGGGATTATGTGGCACTCATTTGTGTGGCTTCAGCAGCTGTGAATGGATTAATATGATGTTAATGTGTTTTTTAAAACCCATTTTTATTTATCTTGAATCTTTTTTTACTTTATTCTACTTTATCAACTGTATACTGTATCCTCCAATAAAGTGTTGAGTGATAAAGTATGGTGAGTATTGTGTATGGTGTTTGGTACAGTAAATACACATTCAACCAGTTTATTTAGGTTATCTAATTAATTACCAAGAATATTTTACTTGAGAAGTAAACATTTTTTATCTGGTTATATTATATTTGGTACAATGCTCCAAAAAGTTGTATATACTTGCATGCTGTGACAAGTATGTCAGTTTTCAGTGAAATAAAGGGAAAGATTACAAACACTTCAAGCTTAACTGAAGATGATCCATGTTGATCATTCTGGTACATCTACTACTGCAATAAGAATTAAAGCATGCACATTTTCGATGCCAGGTACGTGAAGAGGGTGTAGATGAAATTGTGACAATGTCTCTTGTTATTTTACTTAATGGTGCATTGTCCTATATTTAATAGTAATAATGAAGTGTAAATAATATAAATTGTTTTTGTTTACTCTGGAAAATGGATAATGGCAAGTTGTTGCAGGTTCATCCATTATATTTATTAGTGTTTATCCATAAAAGAAAAGAAAACTTAATAAATATTATTTTAAAACATTTCTTTCAAATATTTCTGTATTTCATCAGATGGTCTTACAATATCAAAACCTATACACAAGCATGACGTTAGAATAGAAAAGACAAAATACTCTGATATTTAAATGTGACTCAAAGTTTGTTGTCCGTGATGAGGAGAATATATCTGTGTATGTTGTACTGCCCTTACACCTCCAGGGACCCAGTAGTGGCCCCTGGAAGAGCAAAAAAAAGCATATTTCAAATGGCTTTAACTCAAAGTCTGGTTAGCGTATCACAGAGAAAATTGGCAGGACAACTGGATATGCAATGTTTACTAAATAATGTTGGCCACAGTTTTCAGACATATATGGAAAGCTGCCATAAAGGTTTATTTAAAAGTGCTCACAGTAAAATATACAATTTCAGCTTGGCCCTCATATATGTCATAAAGGTTTACACAATGAACATATTTTAATATCCAGTTGTCCATTAAATATGTAATTTACTTAACATTTATTGTTTCATTATGAAACCTTTTAAACTACATTACCCATATATCTGTCATTGTATCAATGCAATGGGAAACATGGCGCTGTAGTTCATAGAAGTGTGCTGAAATGCTTAGGGTTAGGGTTGGGTTCTCAGTAAAGGAGTCATTTCTCACAACATAGCGACACTTTATAGTTAGCTTAACGTATAACTGACGTAATAATAACACCAAAACATACTTAGTAACATGAAACGCCGTTTTATATGGTTAAAACAGATAGTCCAATCACAGCGCGTTCTGCGATAAAGTCACAGCCAATGACAACCCAGCTGAACAGAGGCGTCACACTTCCTTGTCCATTTATGGTAAATTATATCACATCTCATCCGGTTCAACTGAAGGGGTAGATTCCTTAAATATTTAATATTTAGGCTGCTAAATATTTATTTATTCTAATTAAATAATAAAACTCACATTTTAAAACGAAAGTCTTCTTTGTGTGGTTAAACTGATGCATAATAAATATATTTGAAAGAGAAACCTTTTTCTATGCAATGGTCTACAAGCATAAACTTCTTTAAGCCATCCTTTACAATCTGACCTCTTGGAATTAAAACAAATATAACAAAAGCACAATGAATGCACACAATTTTGTAAGCATATTCCAATATTTAATGTCAAACAGTTTAAATACAAATGTAGTGCCCATATATATATATATATATGCAAAAAAATAACATTTTACATTCTAAACTTTAATACTATATATTTGCAATTATTGTTCACTTTTATTGTAACTAAATTAAATGCCAATTAAAATAGTTGATGATTATTGTAAATGTTAACCATTTTCAGTAAGAAAATACTTCTATAAAGTACATTCATGTTACAGTTACATTAACAAGGTAGTGATATAATGATAGTGAAATAATGATAGAGGTAGTTATGGTGGACATGTACTTTAGTGACCATTGTAATAAAAGTTTTAATGAATAATTATTGATTTCAAAAGGTATTAACTCTTACTATCTTCATTTGTTCAAACAAACAACAAATGCAGAAATATACATTGGACTATGGCATCATGAAGTCAATGCATGACTAGAACTAGTGGATGGCAATAGATATGTCCTTCACTAAAACTCCTGATGATAAAGGCATAGGCAGACATCAAGAACAGTTTATGAATATTGGTTCTGCATATATCAAAGAGATCATAAGACTCTACAGACTCCACGTGAAGACTTTGAGACACTGTGACAGAGCAAAGGGTGCACTTCACTGGACATGTCCCATGTATGCCCAAACAACAACACCCAAAAACACTTATGAAGTGGACACCACCAGGAGGACGCACGAGATAGGGAAAACCAAGGAAGATATGAGACAGATGTTTCACGAAGACCTCAATGCCGGTGTTCCATGAGAAGATGTGAAAACGTGGCCACAAATCGAATATGTTGGAGGACACATGTTGCCCAATGTGCCCAGGACAGGACATGATGATGATGTTGTCAGTTTATACATAACTGTAGGATTTATTTCTGTAAAAAACGTTGCATAATTAAATGTTAAATACATTTATGTAGTAAGTTCACAGATATGTGTGCATTCCCATTATTAAAAGTATATAATAGCAAGCTATATCATATGAATTTGTTTGAAAATGTAGATAACTCACTTGATTTTGTGATCACATACATTATTTACATGCAAACGGGACGTTATAAACATTGCAACTGATCTGATTAAGAAAAAATAATTGAATATCTGATGTCATGTGACCGAAGTGGCTTTTTGAGGCTTTTGCATCTGAACTCTTCATATACAAATACAGCTCTGGAAAAAAAAATTAAGAGACCACTTAACATTTAGAAATCCATGTTAAGTGGTCTCTTAATTTTTTTCAGAGCTATATGTACGAGAATCATACGAATTTGACAACTTGTTAAATCTTGTGAATTATTAAGACTTTGGGAATATGTTCTTACTGATTGAGCTATAGGATTTGTAAGAATAAGTAACAACAAATGCTAAATAAAATGTTTGATAAAGGGTTCAAACCAACACATACATACCATTACAAATATTTGCTGTTGCAGCTTTCGGTTTTCTCTGTTACTTCTCCACAAACAAGAATGGGTTGACTGAGTCCGAGAGGCCCTTTTGGTCTTTTCAGGTAAAAAAAAAAGAAAGAAAGAGAGAAAAAAGTCATAATATATAATATATAGCATTATAAAGTATACTATTTAAATAACAATATTTGGATTTTACATTAAAATGCATTTAAAGCATGGTAATTGTTGTGGCTACTGTTTATTTACAACAAATATCACATTAAAACTACCAATACTGTGGTAAACGCGTGGCAAGTGTTGTTGTTTTTTTTATTATTGTGCTTCTACTACAAATGCCACGTTGGAACTACACTAGTAATTATTATTAAATATTAACAACTGTTTAAAGGTCTATAGCACGTCACGTGACAGTGTTAAATTACCCTATTAGCAAGGTGTGTTTATTTAGAAAGCAAAGAAATGCAAAGCCTCAGTGGAGATGATGACAGATACAATGCAGTGACTGAACATGATCGATAACGACAAGCAGAAAATACGTTATATCAAATATTAGGACATAATATGTATGACTACTCACCAACATGTGGCACACGTGATCTGATGCCAAACATCGCGATGTGTTCTGAATGAGACTTCTTCAGCGCGATTTCATACCGATAGAATTGCCGTCTAATGTTGACGCCAAAGGTTTCCCACTGAAAGCAATTGGGTTCCCAGTTCGTCCATCGCGTGACGCCGAGGGGTCTACCTGTGGCGTCTTCAGTGTGACGCACGGGCGCGGGCCGCGCGCCGCGCGCCGCGGATAGAGACGGTGATTGCTTTTGGGTCTTTTCTTCGCACAATTCAATCGTTTGGCCTCGGAATAGTTGGACTTTTTCAATAAAGTGTGCCTGTTGTCTGTTACAGCCTGTGTTTTATATCATATAATACGCAAATGGGTATAGGGCGGGGTGGGGTTTGACTACTGTTTCAAACGTGTATCATAGCGTAAATAAATGTAAATACAATTGTGCTGGCTGATTAAATTGAGAATCACACTCCAACATGTCATAATGGAAAAATTATAACCCAATAAATTCCATCATGACGATAACATGCACATGCCCAACACGTCTGTTTATGACGTCCTAGGTTTCTCATTGAAATCAGTGGATTACCCAGTACGTCGAAAAATGCCGATTTAGGGGTACCCTGTGCGTCAACAGCTGACGTCAGGGTCCCTTGACCGTTCGGCAACATTTGACGAGTAGGGGTGAGACTGTGTTGCATTAAGCGGCACACATCTTACCACGGGGACCAAGCCGGTCAATGTGATTTCACCACAATATATTCCTGGATCGACATCTTTGTTGATCCTGGAACAACATTTCAATCAGATCTGTGGGATACGTTTACAGTTTATGTCAAGTTTAGGCTTTCAACCACAGTACTGTTCACTCATAATTTCCCTGATTTTAGGGAAAAGTTATGAGGAGGCTGAGTTTAGGGGTAGGGATAGGGTTAGGACTAAATTTTGGGACAGGAATGTTGTTGCAGGATCAAAAACATATGTTAATCCAGGAATATATACTACATGGCAATATCATGGTGACATGATGGGAAAGCCGTGGGTTTATTATTTAGTTTAAAGCACTAAATATAAAGCAAGTCTCATGTTTAAGACAACTTGGATTATGCACTTATCTGCAGTTGCTCACTCCGCCCTTTGTTAATTTGCAACATCAAACAATATTATTACATCTAGGGGGAAATTTGGAGTTTGAAATTATGTTCTGTGCACAGAGGAGTAAAAAAACTGTATTCATTCCGTACACATATGCGTATCGAACCGAAAGACCCATACCGGAAATTTGCGGTACGAATATGTGTACCGTTACACCCCTAGTTACTCCAGAAAGTCTTTATAAACAAGTCACTTGAGAAGGGGATGATATACTCAAGGGCAGTTAAAAATGAAAATGAGCCACCAAATCCCTTCATGAAGGAGTGTCTGTGGCTGAAACCAAACAGTACATGCCATTGTTACATCAAATTATTTTGTCATTTATTTTATCACGTAATTGCCATTCATTATGAACATGTTCTGAGATTATGAGACTTTACTATTTGACAAGTTATCTGCATGGGGATTGAGCAACTAAAACAGAAGCAAAATATTCTTCACATATTTAAACATTGTGTTTGTTTGAAATAAATCTAAAGAAGTGGTGTAACATTTTATTTTTCTATATAACTTGTATTTGTATTCTTTTAGCTAACTGACCACAAGGGCATGATGGAGCTCTGCCTGTTTATTGTCTTCTGCTAATTAAAACCCCCAAGGGCAAGAAAACTTGTTACAAGTTTATATCAAACAAAAATGATCACAGCAGGTGCTTCTCTGAGGAACGCTATAGAGAAAACCAAACAAAACAATGCCAATAAACAAGTTGCTGCTTTTGTGTTTTGCATCAGCTGAGTGACAGATGTAAAGTGGTAGCAGGGGAGAGGTGCTGTGGGTTTTTCAGTGTAACCGCGCCAGCTCTCTCTCATCAGATAAATGCTTTGAACTCAGCGGGCAATGAAACTGACACTAATGAATGTGATTCCCCAACACTGGCTGCCAACAGCAGGAATAAAACTAATAAAGCATGTTCAGTTCAAAGGTAGACAGCTCAATATGGACGGAATGATAGAGAGACTTGGCGCACTCAAGTCTGGAGCGAAGTACACGAATGAGTAAAGTTTAAACTTATGCGGACAGTAGCTTGGCGAACACTCTCGCTCGAGTACGTTTACCCACAATGCACCATAGAAGCCTCTCCCAGCTTCACCCTTGTCCAATTAATGTTTCCTGTTAGGGAAAAAGCAGCCCTTCTGAAAATCTTGCAATTCTCTAGTGTATGAGATTCCTGAAGAATTTCTCAAATAAAATGGTCTTAGAGAACACAACCGTACTGTGTACACCAGGGCAGAAAAGGGGCAAAGAGGGCCTCTCTTATTGACCGCTTCTTGCATCAGCCATTGCGCATCTGTAAGCAATTGAGACATTGGTGTATGACTCAAGACCTGTGCCACCACGGCAAATACACACCTGGAGTGCATTATTCATTGAGATGTGAGGTCAGACAGATTGTAAATGGAATAAATGTTGTGTCAGAGAGGTAATTGGGCCACCTCTTTTACCTCAAAACTACAAAAAAGATAAATTATAGAAACGGCAGCGTTAGTTTGCAACCTCCAACACAAGGAAGTAAAATCAAAAGCACTGATGTATGCGCTCAGAGGAGTTAGTGTACTAAGAATAAATACGAATTTTACACAAATGCAATTCCAGGGCACAAACATGTCAGGGTTTTTCTTCTTCTTCTTCTTCTTCTTTACAGAAATGTATGTAGACATACAAAACACATACACTATAGCATACATAAGCAGAGAGATCCCACACTCAAATAAATGCTTGATTATTACGTGTAAAATGTTGCTGTTCAGTCAGCTGAAAAACTAATTTCATTTTCTCATTAGGAGCCTGAGCCTGAGGCACATTCTCATGTCAATGTTTATTACTCTGAAAACAGAAAATTAAAATCATCAGCTTGTTTAGCTGTGGAGCAGTGAATCACCACATTTATAAGAGCATGAGGGAGAGAGAGAGAGAGAGAGAGAGAGAGAGAGAGAGAGAGAGAGAGAGAGAGAGAGAGAGAGAATAAAGCTACTGCAGAATGGAGATGATAATAGGAAACCACCTCGTTCTAACCGAAGCAATGAATTTATAGCCACTATGACCTTTTCCTTCCCTGGAGATTTGTTGCCATGCCAACTTAGATCACATTTTTTGACATGGTATGAAGTACAGACTGTGTACTTTGTCAAGGCAATTTCATTTTTTATAGTATGGAGAAGAATGGGCTGTATGTCTGGGAACACAGTCGACCCTTGCAGGTTTGGTTTTTAAATCTGATGACTAGTCGGCCATCGAAACACAAAATTCCTCTTAATATTTACTGTTCGCTTCCATGCGAGGTCTTGAAGTCCAAGGCTAGATATATTATTTATTACGCTGAACAACTCTTCAAAGCTGCTTGAAATGCCAGGGCACTTTATTAAATGTGACAGCAACACAAA
Organism: Pseudorasbora parva; assembly: GCF_024679245.1. Taxonomy (NCBI): domain Eukaryota; kingdom Metazoa; phylum Chordata; class Actinopteri; order Cypriniformes; family Gobionidae; genus Pseudorasbora; species Pseudorasbora parva. The sequence continues at coordinate 37,861,042 of NC_090172.1, forward strand.
TGTTTACCTTACTTTGGAGCTGATTTATACTGTCAGGATAACATTATTTTTGCAACAATCTCCCAGCTTCTCTCTCGCTCTAAGGCAAAGCATTTTACAAATCTTGCAGACAAAATGTATACAGCATTCCTCAAACACTGTGTTGTAAACTATGCCATACATGACTGAATTAAAACAATTCCAATGTGGCACATAGCGACACATAAACAAAATAAATGGATGCGGATGGCATTCCTGTAACTTTCTCTAAATGTCACAGCCTTGACTATAAATGTTCACTGAAGATCCCGTGTTAAGGAATTTTCATTTATGCAGTCTGCAAAAGATGTGATTCAACCCCAGAATAATTTAATCTGATGAAAATAAACCATTACGTTCTGGCACACAGAAGATAGTCCCTTTCCAGTGATGTGCAGAGAAACCTGATTTAGAAGAAATGAAAGTTATTCTGCAGGTTTCAGCTTAACAGATGCTGTTTATCAACACTAATCAGTAAACCATCATCATCATCATGCACTCTCAACATTACATAATCAACATGCATGTAAGGTTGATTCAGTGAAGTCCCAGTTGTGTTTGTGCACTCTGCTGTGTCTAATGAATACAAGATATGACAACAGCACTGCCCAAACAAAAACCGACCGTACATCACTTCCAATAAAGCCTAATGATTTGAGTTTGCCAATCCAGTGAGGGGGAAAAAAGATGGCAGAGCCAGGGAACAATAGGCAAAAGTTCATCAGGGCTTGGTCACTTCATTTGGCAGGCTGAGAACAGGGCAGCTGTTGAAGAGTCTCTATTGTGTTAGGACTCTACAAAAGACCCTCATCCCCCAAAAATCAGGCCACTGACCCAGAAACACACAACACCACCCCAACAGGAAATGTGTCTCTCGGAGAGACAAGTCAGACACAGAAGTCAGATTGTGTAACTGTGAACCGTGCTCTGGTCCAGGTGAGTCAAATACTCAGTACAGAATTTTGTTTGTTTGTTCCTGTTGTATCAATGACAAATGGGACATATGTGAGTGTCAGGCGGATCTCACTGAAATGCGTTTAAATAATACGAGTGTGCAATGTCGTGGAATGTATATGCATATGTGTATGCATGTGCTACGCTGTTTTCCGCGTGCATATTATACGCACTTTATAGAGAATTATATGGACGAACCACCCACCCACTCACTCACCCACACACCACCCTAATCCTACCCAGGAGCATGTCAATATATTCAGGGCTCACTTGAAAAAGAGACTACTGTCTCTCAATGTGACTACCCTGGTAAAACAAAGGAAAAAAATAAAATAAACAAATAAACAAATAAATAAATAAATAAATATATATAAATATGTGTGTGTGTGTGTGTGTGTGTGTGTGTGTGTGTGTGTGTGTGTGTGTGTGTGTGTGTGTGTGTGTGTGTGTGTGTGTGTGTGTGTGTGTGTGTGTGTGTGTGTGTGTATTCCCAAGTATTGGTACAGCCCTTCAAATCATTAAATTCAGGTGTTCCAATCAATATGCCAACTTGCCTGACTGCATTGTGCCAAGTGTAAAGTTTGGTGGAGGAGGGAATTATGGTGTGAGGTTGTTTTTCAGGGGTTAGGCTGTTTCCCTTAGTTCCAGTGAAAGGACCTTAATGCTTCAGCATACCAATACATTTTGGACAATTTTCTGCTCCCAACTTTCTGGGAACAGTTTGTGGATTGCCCCATGACTGCGCACCAGTGCACAAAACAAGGTTATAAATACAAGATGAGACTACGCACCAGTGCACAAAACAAAGACATGGTTCAGAGAGTTTGGTTTGAAGGAACTTGACTGGTCTGTACAGATTCCTGACCTCAACCCGATTGAACACCTTTGTGAAGAATTAGAGCGGAGACTGCGAGCCAGGCCTTCTCGTCCAACATCAGTGCCTGACCTCACAAATGCTCTCCTAGAAGTATGGTTAAAAATTAAACACACTCCTAAACATTGTGGAAAGCCTTCCTACAAGAGTTGAAATGTTATAGCTGCAAAGGGTGTGTAAACTCCAAATGAATCCCTACGGATTAAGAATGGGATGTCATAAAAAATGTTATGTGCATGCAAAGAGGCATCCTTAAACTTCTGGAAATATAGTGTACTTCTTTAGAATATAGAATGATATCATTTTAGGTTTCTTGTTCTCTTTGTGCACATTCATCTCACTAAAATATAAGTGTAAAACTTCTAAGTAATAACAACAACAACAACCAAAAAGCAGCTGTAGGGTACTGCGTATTCTGTTACATGAATGTGTTCCTTTTACACTATTCATTTGAAGCATAAGTCTAATCAAAATCTTGCTTTTCATGCTTCCTGGTCCACCTCATCATTAAGTACAAGCCATCTGTGGTAGAGCGTTTTCAAAAGACATCTCCACTACATGTGTTCTGACCTTTCCCCACAGCCAGCCTCCCTGTTTTCATTTTCTACTGCTGGAGAGAACATCACAGAGAGAGCTGCCATTTCATTCCTGCCACCTGATCATTTTTCTCATATACTGAAGAACACATTCACGAGCAAAAGAATTGAATGACTAATGTTTAATGTTCATCATTATCAGCATCCATTATTAATTACAAACTCGAATTGTGTTTTGATTGCGCAGACCTTGTTATTGTTAATAGCGATTAATGCGGCTGGGATGTAGGAAAGGAGCTAGAACCAGTACATTCACAAATACAAGATGAGAATTATCTAGAACAGAACTCTCTCTCTCTCTCTCTCTCTCTCTCTCTCTCTCTCTCTCTCTCTCTCTCTCTCTCTCTCTCTCTCTCTCTCTCTCTCGCTCTCTCTCTCTCTCTCTCTCTCTCTCTCTCTCTCTCTCTCTCTCTCTCTCTCTCTCTCTCTCTCTCTCTCTCTCTCTCTCTCTCTCTCTCTCTCATGCCTTGTTACCACTGTGCAGGCTGGTGGTGGTGGTGTAATGGTGTGGGGGATGTTTTCTTGGCACACTTAGTGCCAATTGGGAATCATTTAAATGCCAAGGCCTACCTGAGCATTGTTTCTGACCATGACCATCCCTTTATGACCACCATGTACCCATCTTCTGAGATAATGCACCATGTCACAAAGCTTGAATGATTTAAAATTGGTTTCTTGGACATGACAATGTCTTCACTGTAATAAAATGGCCCCCACAGTCACCAGACCTCAACCCAATAGAGCATCTTTGGGATGTGGTGGAACAGGAGCTTTGTGCCCTGGATGTGCATCCCACAAATGTCCATCAACTGCAAGATGCTATCCTATCAATATGGGCAAACATTTCTAAAGAATGCTTTCAGCATCTTATTGAATTAATGCCACGTAGAATTAAGGCATTTCTGAAGGTGAAAGGGGGTCAAACACAGTATTAGTATGGTGTTCCTAATAATCCATTAGGTGAATGTGTATATGTGGTTTATGAGGACACAAATGTGTATAATGACATGGGTATTACAATGTAAACATGGTTCACGTAAACCAAATGGCTTAAAAAAAATGTTTTTTTAAAAAAACGTTTTGTGTGATGGGGTTTAGGATAGGGTTAGTGTAAGGGGATAGAATATACACAGTTTGTACAGTATAAAGGGGGGGGGGCATGTTTTTGTGACACAATGTAAATTTACATTATACACAAATGTGTATAATGACATGGGTATGACATAGGTGTTACAAGGAGAGGATAAAATATGTGGACATTGGCAATGTCCCCACTTTTCAAAATGCTTATAAATCGTACAGGATGAGAGAGAGAGAGAGAGAGAGAGAGAGAGAGAGAGAGAGAGAGAGAGAGAGAGAGAGAGAGAGAGAGAGAGAGAGAGAGAGAGAGAGAGAGAGAGAGAGAGAGAGAGAGAGAGAGAGAGAGAGAGAGAGAGAGAGAGAGAGAGAGAGTGTGTGTGTGGGTGTGTGGGTGGTCCAAGTAAATTTAAATGTTATGCTGTTATGAGGACAAAATATCCCCACAAAGATAGCAATATCCAAAATCCTTGTCTATGTGGGGACATTTTTTTGTTCCCCATTATGAAGATTTTTTATTATTATTATTAGGGGACACAATACACAGTTTGTAAAGTATAAAAAAACATTCTATCCATGGAAAGTGCCCATAAAACATGCAAACCCAGTGTGTGTGTGTGTGTGTGTGTGTGTGTGTGTGTGTGTGTGTGTGTGTGTGTGTGTGTGTGTGTGTGTGTGTGTGTGTGTGTGTGTGTGTGTGTGTGTGTGTGTGTGTGTGTGTGTGTGTGTGTGTGTGTGTGTTTGTTTCTGAGTTTATTTGGAATGTGTCTATTTAGTTTTCAGTGCTTTTCTGTGTATATTCATCAATAATGTAAAGAAATAATGTATTCAATAACGAAAGGCATTTAGTCTGTATAGTCTGGCACATGTTTTTATGCCATTTATCAAAAGTCCTATCCAGCTTGTTTAGATTCATAAGATGGAGTGATTGTGTGAAATTTAGGACACTGATGAAAAAAATGAGGCCCATATGTTTACAGACGGCTCTTGGCGAGGCGGGGTTTGGGACAAGGGCTGGGGGAGGGGTTCTGTCAACCTGATGTTGATGGATGAACCCTCTGAAGATCATGAACACAGAATTAGTGCATTAGGAGCTGTGTGATAAATAGCCCCAGCACCTCCATAGCCTCATCAACACAGTCAAACATGACAAATTGAATGGAACCATGAACATAATAAACCAGACCTTGAGCCAGGGCAACATACATAAACACACATTCACACACTCACACCATCACATCACTGGGGTGGTCAAAGCATAGAAAAAAACAACAACAGAGATTTTGATTATTTATTTATTATTTATGTTGGCTCAGCTTTGCATAATAAATGCAGAGATTGTCTGTTTGCAGAACAGAGATGGTAAATATTGTTTAGTGCTTAGTTAACATCATTTTAACATAACTTCCACTCATATTTGAAACTACCTTGTCAAATCGACACTAAGTAAAAATGCATTATGTAATAATGTTGTAATTCAGAAGTCATGCTATATCTACATCATTACGCAGGTCTATACATTCTTGACACATAAAATGCCACATACATGTGCAATTACACATATTTCCCATCAGGTTCAATAGAATATAATTTACATCTAATTTACGGAATTCCATACTGTTATGAAACAGGATTAGTATTAAGTTCATGTTTTTTTATGATGTTTTGCTGTCTACATCTTTATCTGGAATTCAGTTTACACTGTGACCAAACCAAACAACTTCACTAGTGAATCCATCATTGGCTGGATTTGTTAAGCAGGATTCTGAGTGATTTTTTTGTGAGTATTTGCCTCATTTGTATATAGAAGTTGAAGAGTATAGCATTTGGCTGATAGACCATAATTCTCTCTCTCTCTCTCTCTCTCTCTCTCTCTCTCTCTCTCTCTCTCTCTCTCTCTCTCTCTCTCTCTCTCTCTCTCTCTCGTGTGTTTGTGCGCATGTGTGGAGTGAGCGTGAGTGGAGGTGAGCGCGGGGCGTTTGAGTGTGTAAGGTACAAGTGTTTAACTTACTATCTTTCCCTCTTTCTTCTATTTCTATCTCTATTTATTTATCTATTTATTTATGTACTTATCTGGTATTTATTGTTCTTAGTTAGGTGGTTGTTTAGAATAGTTTTACGGGGCTCTCTGCTCCCAGTGTTTGTACTGGGAGTATGGCGACTCCAGGTGCGCACAATCTTGCGTTTTTAACAAGAAGGCATGCGGTAAAGATTGATTCTGTTCTAGCGGTTGAAGAATGTGTTTTAGCTGTTGGTTCTTTAATTGGATGTGAGAACGTATTGTCGGCATCGCGAATGAACGGAGCGGTTGTTGTGTTTGTTAAAACGATTGATCTGGCGAATCAGTTGGTGGAGACCGGCGTGGAAATACGTGGCTTGTTTACACAAGTGCTTCCTCTTTCCACACCGTCGAAAAAGGTAACCCTATCTAACGTGCCACCCTTCATTAAAAACGAGGTGTTAATAGAAATGTTGTCTAGATACGGTAGACTGGTCTCCACAATAAAGATGATCCCAATCGGGGGGAAATCTGCGCAGCTGAAACATGTGGTGTCTTTCAGACGCTATGTGTACATGGTGTTGAAAGATAATGTCGAGGATTTGGACTTAAAGTTAAATTTTAACGTTGAGGATTTCAATTACGTTATTTACGTTATCTTTGCAACAACAAACACAATGAAATGTTTTGGTTGTGGTGAAAATGGACACCTTGCGCGTGACTGTCCTAGAAAAGATAAGACCGGTGAGGCTGATGAGACAGTGGCAGAAGGTTTAGGGGCTGAAAATCTGCAAAATGTGACTCCGGTTGTGGATGAGGGAAGGCCGGGACCTAGTGTGTGTGTGCCTTCTAGAATTGAAAAAAATGAGATAACAACAGTTGAAAGTGAAATTTTAACTATTGTTGCTGATAAAGAAAATGGAGAGGAAACAATAGTTCAACAGATTGAGTCTGAGGAAGACAATGGCCTAGAAGAAGCTAGTAAACAGTTTGAGATGAGTTTGGAGGCT